>NW_024055453.1:0-213592 GCF_902713615.1 Scyliorhinus canicula
CCATCAAACAGTCCCGAGACAGGTACAGCATCCTTCTGGAAATCCAGATAAAGCACATCTACAGGTTCCTTGTTACTCTCCTAAACATCTTGCTAAATTAGTCAATCAATTGATTCCCTGAACCCCATTTTCAACACTGTGTCAAAGAAAATTCAAATCTCCTCTACCCCTCTGGCTCCTTTGCCAATTACATTAGACGGACTCACTTTCTGTTAAAGAGCCTGTCAACCCCTCTCCTCACTTCCCAAAGTGAACAATTTTAATCAGGAAAAGTCCAACAAATTCAAATTTTCTGTTTAACAAAGTTTATTGATGAATATAGACATGGTTAAAAACTGACGGAAAATTACTTGAGGATCAAAGACAATCAGAGTAACAGGATGTTCACAATGTTCTGGACCCAAATAGTTCCCTTCACTCCTCTGTACCCTGTCCCCGTGACTCCCCGCTTTGGACACGGGGCACTGAGCCCTGGGGTCACGTCACTATCAGTCCGGTCACCCTCTCCCAAAAGGTCAGCAACGTCTTAGAAAAAAATCAAACTCCAGTCACAAATTAAAGGATCACATTCAGGTTTTATGAGTTTTAATACAACAACAAACAAACTACGAGCTACTTTCAGTCAGAATCCTACACATTAAACTATAAACTAGAACCTTGCCCTTTTTCACAATCTAGAATACACTCCACGATTATAGTTACTCTACTTATAAATTGAACTTAATTGTCTCAGAACCTGTCCAAAGTGATGATTCATTCCCGAGGTTCATTTACTTCAGTTCTTCAACCAAGACACGAGGAAAAAAAAGGGAGAATAGAATAGAATGTGAACTAGCAAATACATAAAAATGGAGTGTAAAAGTTTCTGTGGCTACGTAAAAGGACATACTGGTGCTGGAGGGTATGTGCAGAGGAGATCCATTACGTTAATCCCGAGCTAAGGGGTTGGATTATGGGGAGAGGTTGAGTAGACTGGGACTGTACTCGTTGGAATTTAGAAGGAGAGGGGGATCTTATAGAAACATTTAAAATTATGTAGGGAATAGATAGGATAGATGCGGCAGGTTTTTCCACTGCGGGTGATAGCAGAACTAGGGGACAGCCTCAAAATAAGGGGAAGTAGATTTAGGACTGAGTTTAGGAGGAAACTCTTCACCCAAAGGGTTGTGAATCTATAGAATTCCTTGCCCAGTGAAGCAGTTGAGGCTCCTTCATTAAATGTTTTAAGGTAAAGATAGATAGTTTTTTGAAGAATAAAGGGATTAAGGGTTATGGTGTTCGGGCCGGAAAGTTGAGCTCAGTCCATAAAAGATCAGCCATGATCTCATTGAATGGCGGACAGCTCGAGGGCCAGATGGCCTACTCCTGCTCCTAGTTCTTATGTTTGGCTCAAAGGTTTGTCCATTCCAGATAGAGTCAGAATTTAGAATGAGGAACAGAGATCTCGACAGCCACCTCATTCAACACTCTGGGATGTAGATCATCAGCTTTTGGGGATTTATTCACTTCCAAACCCATTAATTTTTCCAGTGCTATTTTTCACCACTACTAATCTCTGCCAGTCCCTTGGTTCTCTGTGTTTTGGGGATATTTCTGTATCTTCCTCTGTGAAGACATTCACACATTGTTTATTTTCTCTGCCATTTCCTTACTCCCCATTATAAACTCCCTGTCTCTGCTGGAATGGACCCACATTGGTCTTTGCTAATCTTTCCTTTTCACATGAAGCTTTTCCAGTCGGTTTTTATGTTTCTTCTCCCAGTGCTCTCATCAGTTTCTTGGTCCTCCTTTGCTGAATTCTAATGGCTCTCATGGAACTTTAACTTTTCTTGTTCGCCACAGTTACATTACTTTTCCTGTTGGGTGTTTGATCCTTAAAGGAATCTATATTTTGAAATATATTTGTATATATGTGAAATATAAATTGCAAAAATCCCAGAGGACCATAGGCTGCTCTCCCCTTTGACAGAGAGCTGACTGGAGGTATTTAACCCGAGGTCAGCACACCTCAAGCGACGGGCCTGGTTGAGAAGGCTGGGCCTTCATGAATAAACCCAGCCAGTACGAGAGTTGAATCCTCACTGTTGGCCCTTGCTCGCATCACCAACCAGTTGTCCAGCCAACTGAGCTAACCAACCCCTGATAAATTAGGGTATTCCCTGTACCAATCAGTTTCCCAGTCCACCTCAGACAACTTGCCCCTCATAACCGATAGTTTCCTTCTGTGGAGGAACACCCAGATAAACAAAGAACCATGTAACCACCAGGGCCCATCTCCATGGCAACGTGGCACGCTTTGGAGGGTTTGAAACAGAAATGGAAAGAACATATCTTCACATTGCAAACACCCTTCCACTCTTGTGATCCTTGTGCAATTTGAAGCCAGGTACCAGCAACAAGGCTCAAGAGCATCAGCCCACTGGAGGCAAAGTGGTGAGACCGGCCAGTCCAGCAGAAAGAACCCTCCGACCATCCCCACTGACCACCTGTCAGAATGAACAAAATGCAGCCCTGGATGTAGAGCGGAAACAATAACAGAATCCAACCCCTGTAATCATTGTGAAATTGTTGTGTCACAGAGGTCCATGAAACAGGCAATCCTGTCTCACATTGAGAAGTGGACGGCGTCTCCCCAGTGTGAACTCGCTGGTGTCTCCGCAGGTTGGATAACTGAGTAATACTTCCCACACAGAGCAGTGAATGCGCCTCCCCAGTGTGAACTCGCTGGTGTCTGCAGGTTGGATAACTGAGTAAATCCTCTCCACACTGAGAGCAGGTGAGTGGCCTCTCCCCAGTGTGAACTCGCTGGTGAATCCGCAGGTGATAACCGAGTGAATCCCTTCCCACTGAGAGCAGGTGAATGGCCTCTCCCCAGTGTGAACTCGCTGGTGTGTACGCAGGGTGGATAACCGAGTGAATCCCTTCCCACACTGAGAGCAGGTGAATGGCCTCTCCCCAGTGTGAACTCGCTGATGTTTCGCAGGGTGGATGAATCACTGAAACCCTTCACACTGAGTGCAGTGAATGGCCTCTCCCCAGTGTGAATCGCTGGTGAATCCGCAGATGAATAACCGATGAATCCCTTCCCACATGAGAGCAGGTGAGTGGCCTCTCCCCAGTGTGAACTCGCTGATGTTTCCGCAGGGTGGATGAATCAATAAATCCCTTCCCACACTGAAAGCAGGTGAATGGCCTTTCCCCAGTGTGAACACGTTTGTGTCCCCGCAGGGTGGATAAGTGTGCAAATCCTTTCCCACACTGAGAGCAGGTGAATGGCCTCTCCCCAGTGTGAACTCGCTGGTGTGACTGCAGGGTGGATAGCCGAGTGAATCCCTTCCCAAACTGAGAGCAGGTGAATGGTTTCTCCCCAGTGTGAACTCGCTGATGTATCTGCAAGGTGGTTGAATCACTGAATCGCTTATCACACTGAGAGCAGGTGAATGGCCTCTCCCCAGTGTGAACTCGCTGGTGTGTCTGCAGATTGAATAACTGAGTGAATCCCTTCCCGCACTTGGAGCAGGTGAACGGCCTGTCCCCAGTGTGACTGCGTCGATGAATCTCCAGCTTAGATGGGAATCTAAATCCCTTCCCACAGTCCTCACATTTCCATGGTTTCTCCATGTTGTGTGTCTCCAGGTTGTACAATCAGTTGAAGCCTTGTCCGCAGATACAACACGAGTATGGTCTCTCCCAGCTGTGAATGTTGTTATGTTTTTCAGGCTGTGTAACTGGTTAAAGCTCTTTCCACAGTCAGTTCACAGGAACACTTTCACTCGGGTGTCTGTTGTGTGGGTCTTGGTGCTTTTCCAGTCACACTGATGGTTGAAATCTTTAGCTGACAGTTCGGAAAAGGTTTCACCTTCTAGATTCAAAGGTTGGAGATATTCAGGTTCCAAGGAATCGAGTAACTGTCAGATTGAGACGTGACGATTGAGATTTCTGTCTGTAATTCTTCCTCATCTAATATCCTGTAAAAACAATTTACAAAATTCATCACTGTCAGTACAGGATAGAAACTCAGAACAGACAATTCTAGTTTCTATGTGACATTTTTTCCTCTCTCTTATCCCTGAAAGCTGTAAATCTCCATCCCACACACTCCCTCCATTCTCATTCTGGTGTATCGCCGTTGAGTAGCACAGTGGTTAGCACTGTTGCTTCACAATTCTAGGGTCCCAGGTTTGATTCCCGGCTTGGGTCACTGTCTGTGCGGAGTCTGCACAGGTCCCCATGTCTGCGCGGGTTTCCTCCGGTTTCCTCCCACAGTCCGAGGACATGCAGGTTAGGTGGATTGGCCATGCTAAATTGCCCCTTAACTGGACAAAATGAATTGGGCACTCTAAATTTATTTTAAAAAAGAAAAAAAGTCTCGATGAACCAGAGAGAATCCTGAACGTTCAGCAAGATGCCTCCGTCGAAATTCAATCCTTTGAAAACCAGCCGAGTGGCTGGCGGAGGTACTGGAGGATTTGGAGAACCGAGGGTCAGAGAAAGAACATCTGAGTCATTGGCCTGTCAGAAGGTGTGGAGGTAAGGCTCCCATTAGGGTCTTTGAGGACCGGCTGCCATGCTGGGCGCCATGGTAGCACAATGGCTAGCACTGTTGCTTCACAGCATCAGGGACCCCGGTTCAATTCCCAGCTTGGGTCACTGTCTGTGCAGAGTCTGTATGTTCTCCCTGTGTCTATGTGGTTTCCTCCGGGTGTTCCGGTTTCCTCCAACAAGTCCCAAACAAAGACGTGTTTGTTAGGTGAATTGGACATTCTGAATTCTCCTCTGTGTACCTAAACAGGCCCGGAATGTGGCGACTAGGGATTTTCACAGTAACTTCATTGCAGTGTTAATGTAAGCCTCCTTGTGAGACTAATAAAGATTATAATGAATGGGCCAAAGGCCCTCTTTCCGTGCTGTAAAATTCTACGACTCTAAAGATAGAGGTGGTATAGGGAGGGAGGGAATGACTTTTAGAGAAACTGCCAAAGCCACAACATTCACCAGCTCTAAGGACACCTTAGCTCCCTTTCCAATCTGAAAGCAGCCTGAGCTGGATTTACATTCCCCTTAATTCATCAATTGCTGGGTGATAATCCTGTACTTCCTTACCTCACACCACTGTGACAGCACCTTCACTACACAGACTGCAGCAACTGACCAAACATCACCTTCCAGTTATTCCTGAAGGCACCGCTTCCCACCTGGCCCCTTGCCTGAGGTGTGGTGATCCTCAGGTCACATCACCGCCGGTCAGCTCTCTGTCCCGGGACCAGGCCCTGCGTCACAGCCACCAGCTTGGGGAAGCAGAGCGCATGCGCTGGCGTCTTGGTGACGCAACACCTGGTGGGCGGGACCTGAAGGGTTTCTGTTCCCAAGCCGGGTCCTAGTGCCGGTGGCAAAATTATCAAAGGGAAAACAGGTTTTTCATCTACTTCGAACACATTGTAATAGGTTTTAAAACGTTTACCCCACTCCCAGGCTGAAGCTGATAGATGTTTGTTGCCTGTAGGTATCTCTGGATTGCGTAGACATTCAATGTGAGAGGCTGCAGCCTCTATATAGCTACCTGAAGGGGGTTTTCCAAATGTTGATTACATTTCGTGGTCATTTCCAGTTCATTATCAGGATGTTTGTGTGATATTTTCTTACCCTCAGTGTTTTTTCTTTATTTAAAATACATTCAGCAGCAAGCTTAATGGTGATTTTTAACGGATGGGAGATTATTTATTATCACACCCTTTCCCTGGATATTGAACATCTCAGTTCTCGTCGTCCCTTTCACACTCACGACACATACACAGGAATTAGGTAAAGGTCAAGTTGAAGCTATAATGATGAAAATGAATGTAGACTGCAATCTTTATATCGCTGCAGGCCTTGTTGTCCTCTTGTTAGCTGATTCTTAGTTGGAGTGAAGGGTTTTTAGAAACAAATAATTTTCATGAGGCTCTGAAGCTTCTTGTAGATGAATAGCCAGGAGGTTGGTTCTCAGTGGGCTTGGAAGCTGGAATAAGTTCAGGTCCTGTGGCTGCACTGGGAGACATTCAGCTCTGCTGGTTAAGCTGGTTCCTGGTGCTTCAGATGCTTCTTACACACACATTTGTTTTGTTCAGGGTTTATTATACTGCAATCCCTGACAATTAACTGCAGGGTTAAAAACTCTGAGACCCAGGACACCCCGATACAATAGCAGTTTACGATGCTCACTCACGCTTATCTCTGTCCCAATTCAATGTCATTCTCCTGTGTTCAATACGGCACTTGGAGACCAACAGTCCTGAGATTTCATATTCCTCAAATGCTGGTTCATCCGGACACAAGGAGACATTTAAACTTCACAGGTGGCTGCAAAGTTTCCTTATTCAGGTCCGTATTAACTAATTATTGGTCACCAGCATCGAATATTGCCCACAGGTTATTGTCCATAATAACCTGTTAAGTTGCAGCCATCTTGACAGAGTTTGTGGATCTTAGTCTATCACATCTAGTACCCTTGTGCTGAACGTGACATCCTGAATCTACTATTGGGGTCTTATTAAAACAGTACATTGTAGCTGGTGAAGAGACTTAGAGCGGTGGGAGGGGGGGGGGGGGGTTACTCTGGCAGTCCGACTTCTGTTCGTGGACCTTGTCTATTCCCAGTGGCCCTGCAGAGGCAGCATGCGGTATCCACCGGAATGCTTGATGCCTTCCACACCCCGTGGATACCTCAGCGGACAGAGTGTTTCAGAGACACTGGGAACAATATTCTGGTTCAGTAGGAAGGTTCCCTACACTTTTGTTGGGGCTTCTAGCTGATTTTGGTCTTCTATTTTGGCTGGACCACATGCTAGTGGAAAGCAAGAGAGGAAAGAGGTTGATAGAAACTAGAATGATCTGTTGTGAATTTCTATCCTATTCTTACAGTGATCATTGTTGTAAACTTCTTTTTCAGGCATTAGAATGGGAGGATTGGCAGCTGAGCAACTCGAACCAAATATAACATCAAGATCTGAGCAGCACGGTAGCATGGTGGTTAGCATAAATGCTTCGCAGCTCCAGGGTCCCAGGTTCAATTCCCGGCTGGGTCACTGTCTGTGTGGAGTCTTCACGTCCTCCCCGTGTGTGCGTGAGTTTTCGTCCAGGTGCTCCGGTTTCCTCCCACCAGTCCAAAGATGTGCGGGTTAGGTGGATTGGCCATGCTAAATTGCCCGTAGTGTCCTAAAAAGTAAGGTTAAGGGGGGGTTGTTGGGTTACGGGTGTGGGGTGGATGTGTGGGTTTGAGTAGGGTGATCATTGCTTGGCACAACATCGAGGGCTGAGGGGCCTGTTCTGTGCTGTACTGTTCTATGTTCTATCTGACAGTCACTCAATTCATTAGGAGTATAAATATCACAAACTGTCAATGTGCTTGTCTGTTCTGACTGTGGGAAGAGGATTTCAAACATCAGTGTGACTGGAAAAAGCCCCGAGACCCACACACCACACTCTGAGTGAAAGTGTTCCAGTGAACTGACTGTGGAAAGAGCTTCAACCAGTTACACAGCCTGAAAAATCATCTGTTTCCTCTTGTGGGAGAGTCTAGGACCAGAGGGCATAATCTCAGAGGAAGGGGTCTCAAATTTAGAACCGAGATGAGGAGACATTTCTTCCATCAGAGGGTAGAGAATCTGTGGAATTCTTTAGCTGGGCAATCCTTCTTTATCTGGGAATCAAACTGTTGTCTAATTGTCCCAGCATTTACCAGGCTCCCGTGAAGTACTCCAGCTGCTATTTAAATGCAGACTTCAACAATCTATTTTCAGTAGGTTTCTATTCAATTATTTCATTGTGACTGTCACATAACCACATTTGCAGTCTGGAAACTTAAAGGAGCTACTTTACATTCAATCAGGAACATCACAGTTTTACACCAATCTCTGATTTTACAGCACGTTTCCATCATTCACCATTGTTCTTCCTGACTCTAAACACAGTTGTAAGGGAGCTTCTGTTCCATGCCCAGGAACTCTGAACCATGGAAGAGAACAGCGGGGATATATTCCACTCACACCTCAGGATTAACCCACACGAGGACTTTGCTGACAGTGAAGAGAGATGAGATAGACCAAAGTGTTGATGGTAAAAGTAAAGTAAATCGCTTATTGTCACGAGTAGGCTTCAAATGAAGTTACTGTGAAAAGCCCCTAGTCGCCACATTCCGGCGCCTGTTCGGGGAGGCTGTTACGGGAATCGAACCGTGCTGCTGGCTTGCCTTGGTCTGCTTTCAAAGCCAGCGATTAGCCCTGTGAGCTAAACAGCCCCTCTCAGTGTGACCCTGAAGGACTGTGTCCAGGCTGAAGTTCTGTTCCTGCCGTATGATTCTCCCCAGATTGTCCTTTCTGAGCTACAGACAGGTGATGTTAAACACAGGTGGAAAAGACAAAAACCTGCAACGTTTCAAACCAAGCTGATTTATTTCACATTTATTCAGAATATTAAACCTCATCAACAGATGAAAACAGTCACAGTGAAACTGATTCACTGCTGAACATGATTAACAGCATCAATAAGGTAGAATCCAAAATTTGTAGTCACTTGTGAACTCGCTGGTGTGTTAGCAAGTGGGATGACTGAGTAAATCCCATCACAGACATTACAGGTGAATGGCCACTCCCCAGTGTGAATGCGATGATGTTTCAGAAGATAAGATAAATGAGAAAATCCCTTCCCACATATGGAGCAAGTGAACGGCCTCTCCCCACTGTAAACTCACTGGTGTGTCAGCAGGTGGATGACTGACTGAATCCCTTCTCACACACAGAGCAGGTGAATGGCCTCTCCCCAGTGTGAACGTCGCTGGTGATTCAATAGGTTGGATGAACGAGTGAATCCCTTCCCACACACTGAGCAAGTGAACGGTCTCTGCTCACTGTGAACCTGCTGATGTGTCAGAAGGTTGTATGAACGTGTGAATCCCTTCCCACATTCAGAGCAGGTGAACGGTCTATCCCCTGTATGAAGTTGCTGGTGTATCAGAAGGTTGGATGAATTAATGAATCCTTTCCCACAGTCAGAGCATGTGAATGGCCTCTCCCCAGTGTGAATTCTCTGGTGGTTCAGTAGGGCAGATGGACGGCTGAATCCTTTCCCACACACAGAGCAGGTGAATGGTCTCTCCCCAGTGTGAGCATATTGGTGTGTTAGTAAATCCTTTTTGTATTAAGCTCTTCTCACAGTCAGGACAGTTAAAAAAATTGTTATCATAGTGAACAAGTTGATGTGTCTGCAGGTGGGATGACTGAATTAATCATTTCCCACACAGGGAGCATGAGAACGGTCTCTCCCCAGTGTGAATAAATTGATGTGTCAGCAGATCCTTTTTACATTTAAAACTCTTTTCACAGTCAGGACATGTAAATGGTCTCTTATCAGTGTGAACAAGTTGATGAGTCACAATGTGGGATGACCGAGTGAATCCCTTCCCACAAACAGGGCAGGTGATAGGCCTCTCCTCAGTGTGAACTCGTTGGTGTGTCAGAAGGTTGTATGAATGGGTGAATCCCTTCCCACAAATGGAGCAGATGAACGGTCTCTCCCCAATGTGACTGCGACGATGAACTTCCAGTTGTGATGGGTAACTGAATCCCTTCCCACAGTCCGCACATTTCCACAGTTTCTCCATGTTGAGGGGTCTTTATGTCTCTCCCGGTTGAAGCTTTGTCCACACACAAATAAGCGTTTACTTTCTCCCTGCAGTGAATGATGTGATACTCTTTTTGAGGCTGTGTAACTGGTTAAAACTCTCTCCACAGTCAGTGGACTGGAAAACTCTCAATGGGGGTGGGTCTCGGTGCTTTTGCAGTCACACTGCTGAAACAGAACAAACCCTTCTCCTTCCAAATTCAAAGATTGAAGATATTCAGCTCTTAATGAATTGAGTGGCTGTCAGATTTCGATATGATGTTTGGTTTGAGTTTTCTGTTGGCCAATCCTCCATTTCCAATATCCTGTAAAAGGAGTTTACAAAAGCCATCACTGTCAGTGAAGCATATAAATTCTGAACAGACAATTCTACTTTCTCTGGAATATTTTTCCCTCTCTTGTTCCCTCAAAGCTGTAAATCCCCGTCCCACACACTCTCCCTCCTCCCTGGGCTGAAATCCAAACCCATCTCACCATTTCTTTCCTCCACTCCCAGTTTTCTCCCTCCCTCTCCTCTGCCTGGGTTCAGTTCTCCAGCTCCTGTCTGCAGACTGACAATAAAACCAATGGGTCTTATTGGGGGGTTTGGGTTCTCACCATTGTCCCCGCTCGCGGCGGCTCTCATTCAACCTCTGGGAGCCACACTCACTCTCACTGCGGCTGCGCTCAGCCCGGAGCAGCACCGCGCATGCTCCACACAGAGAGGCCACTTCCGGGGATGGGGCAACTTGCGCCTGCGCGTTCTGACTCCTGAGCATTCTGACTCCTGAGATGGAAATAGGGCGCATTCGGCCTCGCCGGGCATTCCGGGTAGCCTTATCTGCCATTATTCCATTTTATTCCTCAGGGTGATAAATTGGTTACGGCACTTTTGATTACGTTCGTTGTTTGTACCGAATGTGCCAGCCGCATCGGTGATTTTCTCTCTGATCGGCCCCTGTTAACGGCTGTCATCTGTTTCGGGGGCGATATGCAGCAGGGCGCCTGCGCGGCCGCCATCTTTCTCAGCGGACATGTGCAGCAGGGCGCATGCGCGGGCATCCAGGAACCGGAAGCCGGAAGAGAGAATCTTGTGAATTTCTTTCCTGGACAGAGAATGAAATTCCTTTGGAAACTCATTTAGAAAGAGGAGGATTTGCCAACGGGAACTTCAAACCAAACATCACATCACATCATCCTCTGACTGAGTTACTCGATTCATCAGTACCTGAATATCATTGGGAGGTAAAATGGTTTGTCTGTTCTGCCTGAGGACAAAGATTTCAGATATCAGAGTGACTGGGAAAATTTAAATGACCATTCCGGGTTAAATTTGAGATTAATTACACCGATCACATTGGGGATGTTAAATAATTTGCTGTTGTACTCATTTGTATGCAGGTAAATTTGGAAATGTCCGCATTAGGGGCTGGTTTAGTTCACAGGGCTAATTGCTGCCTTTTAAAGCAGACCAAGCAGGCCAGCAGCACGGTTCGATTCCCATACCAGCCTCCCCGGACAGGCGCCGGAATGTGGCGACTAGGGGCTTTTCACAGTAACTTTATTGAAGTCTACTCGTGACAATAAGTGATTTTCATTTCATTCATTCATTAGCATACTTGGCAGCTAAACTGGGCAAACTGTTGACCTTGTTAGTAGTGAGAGTTACTATCCGGGTTTTTATTGAAGTTTGTTGTTCCTGTTGCATTTCATTTAGCTCACCGGGGCTGCAAAGTCGGTATTCAGCCTAATCTCAATTTCCAGATTGTGGTCTGTAGCTTTTTAAGTTACATCAATTAAAATGTCTATCGAAATACTTTACAAATGTTCTGAGGGTTTCTGTCAGCATGTCACAGATCCTGACCACCCTCTAAACCACCTAGTCCTTCCCTAAATCTCTGCCCCCTTTTATATGTATCCCTCAACCAAAGGGAATAGGACCTTCCTATCCAATCTATATAGATCCCTCAGAATTAAAAAAATACATACGTTTATATCTTTTTCCAATTAAGCGGCAATTTAGTTTTGCCAAGCCACCTGACCTGCACATATTTGGGTTGTGGGGGTTAGGGTTGGGGCGCACAGATAATGGGAGAATGTGCAAACTCCTTACAGACTGTGACCTGGGGCCAGGATCGTGCCTGGGTCCCCAGCATGCAGGCACACAACCACTGTGCCACCATGATCCCCCAGAATTTTATACATTTAGAATAATCTTAATTATTGTCACAAGTAGGCTTACATTAACACTGCAATGAAGTTACTGTGAAAATACCCTAGTCACCACACTTTGGCACCTATTCGGGTACACAGAGGGAGAATTCAGAATGTCCAATTCACCTAACAAGCATGTCTTTCAGGACTTGTCAGAGGAAACCCAAACAGACACTGGGAGAACATGTAGACTGCGCAGACAGCGTCCCCAGTGGGAATTGAACCCAGCACCCTGGTGCAACAGTGCTACCATAAACAGTTCAGCTCATTCAGTTCATTCTCAGATTAAAGAAGCTGAAGCGCCCAATGTGGGTCTTGAACCCACGGCCCTGGGATGAAGAGTCCCATGCTCTACCGACTGAGCTAGCTGGGCTGCTTTTCAAAATTTAATTTTGGTCTCCCCTCAGTCTTTTCTGTTCCAAAGAAAACAGCTCCAGTTTATCCAAACTTTCCTCAGAGCAAACATTGTCAATTTCTGGCTGATGTTCTTAAATCCCCGCTGTGCTCTCTCTGGTGCAATCTTCCTGTGCACAGGAATCTAGCTCTGGCCTACCTAGTCCTGTCCTGCCATTTATCATGTAATCCTTTGCCTTGTTTTCCCTGTAGCTTTCTTCCTTATTCCTCAAGTGTTCAATCATTTTTGTGTCACAGGTAAACTTCTTCTTCATGTTCCTACATTTAATTTCAAATCAATGATGTAAACCAGGAGTGAAGGGCCCAGTACCGATTCCTTGGAAACCGGCACTGGAAACAGCCCTTTGATTTTCTCTGTTCTTTATGGCATGCGAGTGTCACGGGCAAACCAGCTTGGTTGCCCATTCCTAATTGTCCTTAAACTGAGTGGTTTACTAGGCAATTCAAAATTAACGACATTTCAGTGAGTTGGCCAGATCAGGTAATGCTGGTGCAGACTTGATGGGCCGAATGGTCTGCTTCAGCGCTGTAGATTTTATGATTAATTCTGACCATGGGTCACTGTCTCTGTCGAATTTTCCTGCATCTGCGTAGATTTCCTTCGCGGGTGCTCTGGTATCCTCCCACAGTCCAAAACTGTGCAGATTAGGTGGATTGGCTGTGCTAAATTGTCCCCGGGAGGTGTTACGGGGATAGGGTGGGGAATTCGCCAAGGTAGAGTGCTCTTTCAGAGGGTTGCTACAGACTTCATGGGTCAAATGGCCTCCTTCTGCACTGAGGGGATTCTATGATTCTACATTGGATGCAATGATGTGTTCACTCGCACACACTGCAGCCTGACTTGTTGGAGCAGACACTGTGTTTGTTACTCTCAAAGTGAGTGAATCCTTTGCTGTTTCTCCTCAGGGCCCCATCTCCACTATTATTGTCTGATTGTCCCACTGAGACTCTCACTGTTATTATTGGACAATCAGCGAGTCAGCCTGAGCCTGTGGCCGCTCTCACCATCTGGAACCGTCACAATGCCTGGGAGATTGACGGCAGCTCCCGACCAATAGGAAGAGGAGGGGCGGGATTAGAGGACAGACCAGGAGCAGCTAGACCTCCAACCAATCGGAATGAATGAGGGGCGGGGCCCACTGTGATTGAAGCATGCGCAGTGTGGGTAATGGCAATGGAGAAGAGCGTCTTGTTCAGATCTGAAATCAGTGAGAGGCGATTAACAATATGGAGGGAGGGGCGGCACGGTGGCTCAGTGGTTAGCATTGCTGCCTACGGCGCTGAGGACCCGGGTTCGAATCCCGGCCCTGGGTCACTGTCTGTGAGGAGTTTGCACATTCTCCCCGTGTCTGCGTGGGTTTCACCCCCACAACCCAAAGATGTGCAGGTTAGGTGGATTGGCCACGTTAAATTGCCCCTTAATTGGAAAAAATGAATTGGATATTCTAAATTTTAAAAAAAATTTTAAAAAAAAAACAATATGGAGGGAGCAAGAGATCGTGGGAGCCGGCGGAAACGTCGTGTAAAACTGTTGTAAGCTACAATCCTCGGAAAAGTTGCCGGGACCCCGTTTGTACCGAGCGAGCTGCAGCTCCTCATTTAGGCTCGGGTTAACGGCCGCCACCTTTATTGGATGTGCAGGGCGCATGCGCGTTTCTCATCTTTGTCGGGGCGATGTTTCAATGAGTGGGAGGAGCTTGTTCCCCATTCTTCAGAATGGAGACAACTTGTCCATCAAACTGGATTCGTCTTTCAGTCCCAATGTCTTATTGATGATGCAAAGCGGTGGCAGAGATGGAAAGAAAAGGAAGCCAATCCTGCTCTCCGGATTTCACTGTCCCATTGGACGTCCTGCCCCATGTGTCCAAAGCTCTGCGGCTCTGTTCAGCCACATGAAGACCCAGGGTAGAAACTCACAACCCTGAGTCAACATCACCCTCAAATCAGGGGACTGCTGATGACAAGAGGGTCAGTGTGCAGCGGGGGGCATGAGCGGTCATCCTGGTCCGGGGAGAATGTGGTGAATCCTGGACTGACAGTGATTACTTTTGGAAACTCCTTTTACAGGGGATTAGTCGGGGAGGATTTACACACAGCAAATTCAAACCGGGAAAAATGTTTATCTTTCCTGAATTTTATTTCTGTACTGACAGTGATTCCGTTGTAAACCTCTTTCACAGGGACTTAGAAAGGGATTCGCAGACAGGAAACTCACAACCAATCCTCACATCAAATTCTGACAGCACGATTCGGGTTATCAGGACCTGGAGATTATCGAATTTGTGTGTCGGCATTGAGTTCAGATCATTACCACGCACTCTGTAAAATTTCTTCCTCATATCTCCCCTGTAGATCTTGCTCACAATCTTAAATCTGTGTCCCATAATCCTTTTACAATCTACTGATGTGAACAGATTTATTTATCATTTTTCCGGGTTCGCTGTTGTCGTTCCCGGTGCCTGGGTCATGCCAGATGGACCGTCCAGATTCCACTCCGTTATTGTGTATTTATAGCGGTTGAAGGGGCTTGGACCAGTCCATTTCCAGATCCAGTACACAAGTGAAGTCTCTGCCAAGCATTGATTGATGTGTATCCAGGTCTGGGATGGATCCCAACAATTTTTTTTACAAATGCCACATCGTCCCAGTTAGGGGCTTAGCCATTCACCAACACCACCAATGTACCTGCCAGTGACCCACTGACCACCACGTATCTCCCATTAGTGTCCGCAATGATCCTGGTGACCGAAAGAGGGATCTGTTTATTGATTAGAATTGCAGCACATCGAGCCCTTCCGTCAAAGCCCGAGTGAAACACTTGGCTCCCCGCTCCGCAGTCTGGTCTGATCTCTAACCCGCAAGTGAGTCTCCTGCAAGAACACCACACCAGCATTTGGATTCTTTAGGTGAGTGACAACCCTTGACCTTCACTGGTCCACCCAATCCCCTTGCGTTCCAGGTGAGCAGCTGAATCAAGGGTCTCCGCACCAGCCCCCATCACGGAATCAGCCATTTCAAATGTGAGGGACTATCCAGCAAATCTTCAAAAAGTACAGGCCAATGGTCCACCCAAGATGGCCGCCACACGCACACATCTTCAGAGTAAAACAAAAACAGTTTATAGTCATCATCAGCAAAGTAACCCCTCTCCCCCATTTATCATCAACGCCTCACCGAGACACACAAATTGAATCAACACCCCCCCCCCCCCCCCCCCCCCCCATCTCACTCCCATTCACCAGCTGACTGCTGACAGGGCAGCTCCTCTCAGGACAACATGAAAATAGAAACACCAATATTGCCTACTTTGAGGATCAAACATACTTCAGAATGCAGTCCCTTAATAGACTCAATTTCCAACGGGGGCCATCCCCCCACCCTCCCCATAGATCTACGTTGTGCTTTGTAAAGAAAATCTCGCTTCATCCCCACACAGAAAAACAGATTCTATCAGAAAATGTCAAAAACTATATCGAGGATATCACAACACCCATCCCACCCCACAGGAATGTAGATCTTGTCCAATACAGATAACTGGACCCCAGTCCATGCTTTACAATAAAGGCATTCGCTTCCTCCAGTGTCTCCAAATGGAAATCTTTGGACTCATTTGTAACCCGCAGCTTTGCCGGGTATACCACCCCGAATCAAACTCCTTTCTTACACAGAGCAGCCTGAACCTTATTAAAGGCCACTCACTTCCTCACCAGCTCGGCTCCCACATCCTGGTAAATCCTCACTTGGATAACTGAGTGAATCCCTTCCCATAATTACAGGGTACCTCCAGGATATACAACATTCTTCCAACCGCTGCTCCCGCCGCACCCTGAAAGCCACACTCAGTACCATGCGGCGCCACATGAAGACACTCGACATATCTCTCCAGCAGCACCGTCTTACTCTCTCTCAAAGCTGGCCCTGTCCCCAGTTTAATTTCATCCTTCGCATCATTCGACGTCTTAACGACTTTCTTACAGATGGTAAGGAACGCAAGCTTCAACAACTCATCAACACTACAGCCCATCCCTGACCCTCCACCACTCCCAAACCCTCGTACTCCATTTCTCCCAGTATCAACACCACTGCCCATCCCAGGCCCTCCACCAGTCCCAATCCCTCGTACCCCATTTCTCCCAGTATCAACACCACTGCCCATCCCAGGCCCTCCACCAGTCCCAAACCCTCGTACTCCATTTCTCCCAGTATCAACACTGCTGTCCATCCCAGGCCCTCCACCAGTCCCAATCCCTCGTACCCCATTTCTCCCAACCCCAGCCCTTGCCGCGTGTTCACCATACACACTGACCTTCCCCTTTCTGAGGCTGAGCATGCTGTTCTCAGCAAAGGACTCAGCTTTGTACCCTTACATCCCCATCTCAATGAATTCCGGGCTCGGCATGATGTTGAACTCTTCTTTCGTCGCCTTCGCCTCCGTGCCCACATCTTTGGGCAAGAATCCTTCCCCCGTTCCGCTGATCCTTTCATGTTCCTCCAACATTCTGCCTCCAAGTGGACCCCCCCCCCCCCCCCCCCCGGTCTTAATTTTTCTGCCCCCCTCACCCATTCCAACCTCTCTCATTCTGAACTTTCTGCTCTTCACTCTGTCAGGTCTAACCCCGACTTTGTCATCAAACCTGCCGACAAAGTGGGTGCTGTTGTCGTCTGGCGCACTGACCTCTACCTCGCAAAGGCTGAGCGCCAACTCTCCGATACTTCCTCTTACCTCCCCCTGGACCATGACCAGACCACTGAACATCAAACCATTATCTCCAACACCATTAGTGACCTCATTTCCTTCGGATGCCTTCCCCCTATGGCTTCCAATCTCATCGTCCCCCAACCCCGGACAGCCCGCTTTTACCTACTTCCCAAAATCCACAAAAAGGACTGTCCCGGCAGGCCCATTGTGTCAGCATGCTCCTGCCCCACTGAACTTATTTCCTCTTATCTTGACTCCATCCTCACTCCTCTGGTCTATTCCCTCCCCAGCTACATCCGGGATTCCTCTGATGCCCTGCGTCATATTGACAGCTTCCAGTTCGTGGGCCCTAACTGCATTCTATTGACCATTGATGTCCAATCCCTCTACACCTCCATCCCACACCAGGATGGCCTGAGAGCCCTTCACTTCTTACTCGAAAAGAGACCCGGACAATTCCCATCCATCACCACTCTCCTCCGCCTGGCTGAACTCGTTCTATCTCTCAGCAACTTCTCCTTTAACTCATCTCACTTTCTCCAAATCAAAGATGTAGCAATGGGTACCCTCATGGGTCCTAGCTACGCTTGCCTTTTTATGGTGTATATGGAACAGTCCAAAGATGTGCGGGTTAGGTGGATTGGCCATGCTAAATTGCCCGTAGTGTAAGGTTAATGGGAGGATTGTTGGGTTATGGGTATACGGGTTACGTGGGTTTAAGTAGGGTGATCATTGTTCGGCACAACATCGAGGGCCGGAGGGCCTGTTCTGTGCTGTACTGTTCTATGTTCTATTCCTTGTTCCAGGCCTATCTGGGGCCCCTGCCACAACTCCTTTACTGATACATTGATGACTATTTTGGTGCCGTGTCGTGCTCTTGCCCGGACCTGGAAAAATTCATCAATTTCGCTTCCAGTTTCCACCCCTCCATCACTTTCACCTGGACAATCTCAGACACTTTCCTTCCTTTCCTTGATCTTTCTGTCTCCATTTCCGGCAATAGACTATCCACTACACGCCCACTGACTCCCACAGCTATCTGGACTACAGCTCTTCACACCCTACACCCTGTAAGGACTCCATCCCTTTCTCTCAACTCCTTTGCCTCCGCTTTCCTGCACCTTTCTCCTCTTTGCTTCCCCCTTCCCCTCCCCCCCCCACACCTACAGTTTATCCTCTGATGTTAGTTTCCCTGCTGTTTGACCTTTCACATCTTTTGTCCTGTCTGGGGACTGCCATTTGCAGTCTTTCCCCTTGGGTTCTGTGGCCATTAGCAGCCGGTTTCCCTGGGTTTCTGTGGCTGTGACTCATCTTTCATTCTCACTCCACAGTATAAATATTTCCCACTCTGTCTGTTAGCTTTGACAAAGAGTCATCGGACTCGAAACTCATATCTCTTTTCTCTCCCTACAGATGCTGCCAGAGTTGCTGAGATTTTCCAGCATTGTCCCTTTCGCTTTGAATCCCTTCCCACACTTGGAGCAGGTGACTGGTCTGTCGCTGGTGTGACTGCGGTGATGAGTCCCCAGCTCACATGGGGACTTGAATCCTGCCCCACAGTCCCCACATGAAAAATGAAATGAAAATCGCTTATTGTCACAAGGAGGCTTCAAATGAAGTTACTGTGAAAAGCCCCTAGTCGCCACATACTGGCACCTGTTCGGGGAGGCTGGTACTGGAATTGAACCCGCGCTGCTGGCCTGCCATGGTCTTGCTTTAAAAGCCAGTTATTTAGCCCTGTGCTAAACCAGCCCCTATTTACACGGTTTCAGCATGCTGCTGGTGTCCTTGTCCCTCTCCACGTTTGACGATCAGTTGAATAATAAATAATAAACATTATTAGTGTCACAAATAGGCTTACATTAACACTCCAATGGTTACTGAGAAAGTCCCGTAGTCGCCACACTCCGGCGCCTGTTCGGATACTCGGAGGGAGAATTCAGAATGTCCAAATCACCAAATATGCACGATTTCTGGGACTTGTGGGAGGAAACAGGAACACCCAGAGGAAACTCACACAGACACGGGGAGAACGTGCAGACTTCGCACAGACAGTGACCCAAACCGGGAATCGAACCCGAGTTCCTGGCGCTGAGAATCAACAATGTTACCCACTGTGCTGTCGTGGCGCCCTTGTCCCCACAGAGAGCATGTGTACGGTCTCTCCCCGCTCTGAATGGAGTGGTGTTTTTTCAGACTGTGTAATTGGTTAAAGCTCTTTCCACAGTCAGTTCACTGGAACACTCTCACTCAAGGGCCTCACGGTAGCATGGTGGTTAGCATCAATGCTTCACAGCTCCAGGGTCCCAGGTTCGATTCCCGGCTGGGTCACTGTCTGTGTGGAGTCTGCACGTCCTCCCCGTGTGTGCGTGGGTTTCCTCCGGGTGCTCCGGTTTCCTCCCACAGTCCAAAGATGTGCGGGTTAGGTGGATTGGCCATGCTAAACTGCCCGTAGTGTAAGGTTAATGGGGGGATTGTTGGGTTACGTGGGTATAAGTAGGGTGATCATTGCTCGGCACAACATCGAGGGCCGAAGGGCCTGTTCTGTGCTGTACTGTTCTATGTTCTATGTTCTAAGTTGAGTGTGTGTGTATCGGGTTTTCTTACAGTCACACTGATCTTGGAAAATCTTTTCCTACGGACAGACCAGACAAACATTTCCTCTTCCACATTCACAGGCCAATGATATTCGGGTCCTGTTGGATGGATTGACTCTGTTAAATCTTGTTGTGATGTTTGATTTGAGTTTCCAGCTGTAAATCCTTCCCTTCTAATCCCCTATAAAAAGAGTTTACAAAAGCCATCATTGTTAGTGCAGGATAGAAATTCTGAACAGACAATTCCAGTTTCTCCAGAACATTTTCCCTCTCTTGTTCCCCCAAAGCTGTAAATCCCTGTCCCACACACTCTCCCTCCTCCCTGGGCTGAAATCCAAACCCATCTGCACCGTTTCTTTCTTTTTTTTAATTTAGTGTACCCTTTTCATTTTTTCCAATTAAGGGGCAATTTAGCATGGCCAATCCACCCACCCTGCACATCTTTGTGTTGTGGGGAGAAACCGACGCAAACGCGGGGAGAATGTGCAAACTCCACACGGACAGTGACCCAGAGCCGGGATCGAACCTGGGACCTCGGCGCCATGAGGCAGTAGTGCTAACTACTGTGCCACCATGCTGCCCTTCTGCACCATTTCTTCCCTCCACTCCCAGTTTTCTCCCTCCCTCTCCTCTGCCTGGGTCCAGTTCTCCAGCTCCTGTCTGCAGACTGACAATAAAATCAATGGGTCTTATTGGGGGGTTTGGGGCCTCCAGCAGGTGTTTGTGAATCCGCCCCGCCCACCTGCCAGGGTTTCCTTCCTTGCCATCGGAGAGACCTCTGATTTATTATTCTCCCTTGTGGTCCAGGTCTCTCCCTCAGCTTGACATATTTATTTGTCTGGCGAAAAGGATGGTCTCTTTCCTAAAGTTCACAATTAAAGGGGTGGGTTCCCCAGGAGATGGCTAATATTTCAGGGGACATTAAATTAATAATGGACAGAGATATGTCTGGTGTTGTTACATGGTACAGATTAGATATATTATTTACGGTTCTGTAATAAAGTATATTTATTATGATTTCTCTTCTTTTGATATAAGATTGCAGCTCCGTTATAGATTTCCAGTCATCTCTTCCCTCAGAGGGTTGTTAATCTCTGGATTTCTCTTCCACAGGGACCAGTTGTATCTGGGGGCCATTGAATATATTGAAGCACAAGTTAGACAGATATTTTATTGTCAATGGAGTTGAGGGTTATGGGGAACAGGTAGGAAAATAGAGTGAAAGCTTAGATGAGGAGGGATCTCTTCACTCGAGGATGTGGTGAATCTTTGGAATTCTCTACCCCAGAGGAATGTGGCGCCTCAGTCATCAGGTATGTTCAAGACAAATATTGACAGGTTTCTAGATATTGAAGATATTGAGGGATATGGGGATCGAGTGGGAAAATGGTGCTGAGGTAGATCGGTCAGGGATCTCATTGAATGGTTGAGATGACTCTTACTCTTACTCCTATTATAATCTCTGTGTCGTGGTCAGGAAGCAGGAGCTGAGCTTGGATCTGTCAATGAACATGAATCAGCACCTTCACGAAAATTGGGAGGGTGAATATTAGATACAGCAGAGTGAGAATGGAGGGAGATTGTGTGGGATGGAGATTTACAGCTTTTGGAGAACAATAGAGGAAATAATATTTCATAGAAACTAGAATAGTCTGTTCTGAATTTCTATCGTGTACTAACAATGATGACTTTTGCAAATTGTTGTTAAAGGATATTGCAAGAGGAGGAATTATAGACAGAAATCTCAAATATCACGTCTCGTTGTGACAAACTCACTCGATTCCTTCTCATCTGAATATCATTGGGCTCTGAATATCATCGGCGAGAAGGAGAAATATTTGTCCGATCTGTCGGCTTCAAAAGTTTTTAAGTACGAAAAGCACCGAGACCCCCACAATGCACACCTGAGTGAGAGAGTTCCAGTGAAATGACTGTGGAAAGAGCTTCAACCAGATACACAGCCTGAAAAAACATCACACCATTCACAGTGAGCAGAGACAGTGAACATGTTCCGTGTGTAGACAAGGCTTCCAGTGATTGTCCAATCTGAAGAGACACGAGGAGACCCAAAACATGGAGAAACCGTGGAAATGTGGGGGCTGTGGGGAGGTATTGGGACTCCCATCTCGGCTGGAGACTCATCGACACAATCACTCTGGGGAGAGGCCGTTCACCTGCTCTCAGTGTGGGAAGGGATCCGCTCAGTTATCCACCCTCAAGTCACACCAGCGAGTTTACACTGAGGAGAGGCCATTCATCTGCTCTCAGTGTGGGAAGGGATTCAGTGATTCAGCCGCCCTACAGAGACACCAGCGAATTCACACTGGGGAAAGGCCGTTCACCTGTTCTTTGTGTGGGAAGGAATTCAGTGATTCATCCAACCTGCGGGAACATCAGAGAATTCACACTGGGGAAAGGCCATTCACCTGCTCCCTCTGTGGGAAGGGATTTGCACATTCATCCAATTTGCAGAAACATCGGCGAGTTCACACTGGAGAGAGGCCATTCACCTGCTCTCAATGTGGGAAGGGATTCACACAGTTATCCAGTCTGCAGAGACATCAGCAAATTCACACTGAGGAGAGGTCATTCACCTGCTCTTAGTGTGGGAAGGGATTACATAGAAACATAGAAAATAGGAGCAGGAAGAGGCCATTTGGCCCTTTGCGCCTTGTAATTGAAAATATGGAAAGATATGTCATTTGAAACATGGAAGTCTGGTAATACCTGATTTAAGAAACATAAGAGAAGGTAGGGAAAAATCCCACGAAGGGTTAACAGCAGCTGCCAGGAGAGGATTGTAAAATGCAGATAGCTTTGGTCAAGCAGGCGTAGCAAACAAAATAAGCAGGTCTTTCAAGACACAATCAGTGAATTTTAGTGTACAGCTAAAAGCAATGTTTTGCACCTCCTTTTGAAGTTGGGTAAGCAGATGGAAAAGAATGGATGAGGTTCTGCTGAATTAGGTGACAAGTGTTTAAATGTGAGGCAAATCTTTTAAACTCCCCACCAATTGAATCTTTAGTATAAAGCTAAAAGCAATATTTCACACCTTCATTGAAGTTAAGCAGCTGGAAAAGAATGGATGAGGTTCAGTTGAATTAGGTGACAATTCTAGGTGTGAAATTTTGCTGACAGGTGAATATGGAAAGCTGGAGACAACGTGTCTACGAAAACATAAATTAGACCCAAATCAAAGTCAAAATTATGAGCTGGGGACACAATTTGTTAATAAAACTATAGAAATGGCAGCATCAAAAGTCACACCACATTGAAATCAAAGCATTTTTGAACATCACAAAGGAAACAATGTAATTAAAGATCTATGAGATGAGGTCATGCTCAAAATGAATACTTAGTCGTGTTAGAAACATTTAGATTATAGGTACCTTTTACAATCCAAGTGAAATAAAAGTTACTTTACAATAAAGTAATAAAAACTTTAACTGTTAGAAAGATATATAAACGCTGAGAAAGGAGCAGAGAAGAAACAAGAGTCAGCTCTCATAGCTCGGTCATGGGAAAGGGACAGAGCAAAGCAGCCGAGCTAAAACAGCTAATATATCTAATGAAGACCAGAATTTAAAGAGGAGGCGGAGTCAGCTCAGAACCAGCTCTCATAGCTCAGTATATGGGAAAGATGGAGCACAGTAACCGAGCAGAACAGCTAATAAATCTGAGGAAGACCAAAAGCTAAAGAAGAGTGATTGTCAAGGTCGGCCTGAAGGTCCCTTCACCCAACCAGGAGAATCCAGAAGCAAGATCTTTTTACTTTTCTGTAAAGGCAGTGATTGCATCTTTTAAAAGAAGAAATATAAGAATAAAATAACTTAAAAGTTTTAACCTGACACAGTGGTTATTACAAAGCCTACTTTACTTAGCAATGCAGGACCCAGGATGCTACTAAACTGGTAAATAGGTAAAATTCTTCGGTGAAGGTATGGGTTATACCCGGGGATAACTTGAAAATATAGTTTGACCTGAATAGCACCCACCGAAGCCTGCATCGGAGTCAGGGAGTGAGAATCCCTGTTCACCATTTAGAATATCGACCCTCTTTGGTAGAGGGGGAGTTCTAAGAATAGTGGTGAGTTTTTAACTTCAGCCTGCTCTGCCATTCATTATGATCATGGCTTATCATCCAACTCTTTTCACGGTGACTTCATTGCAGTGTTAATGCAAGCCTACTTGTGGCAATAAAGATTATTATTGTTATTGTTAATAAGATGTGCAGGGTAGGTGAATTGGCCACGCTAAATTGCTCCTTAATTGGAAAAAAGAATTGGGTACTTTAAATTTTTAAAAAAATCTAATCTATCTTCTGAATATCTGGGTCCCCAGCACCGATCTCTGCGGTACCCCACTAGGCACTGCCTGCCAGTTTGAAAAAGACCATTAATTCCTCTTTGTTTCCTGTCTGCCAACCAGTTTTCTATCTATCTCAATACACTGCCCTAATCCCATGTGCTTTAATTTTACACACTAATCTCTTTTCGGTGATTTTGTCAAAAGCTACCTGAAAATCCAAATATACCACATCCACTGGCTCTCCCTCGTTAACTCTACCAGTTACACCCTCGAAGAATTCCAGTAGATTTGTCAAGCATGATTTCCCGTCATAAATCCATGCTGACTCTGTCCGATCCTGCCACTGGTTTCTCAGTACTTTGCTTTAAAACCTTTGGTAATGGATTCTAGAATTTTCCCCACTGTCGATGTCAGGCTTACTGGCCTATAATTCCCTGTTTCTCTCTCATTTCAAATAGTGGGGTTACATAAGCCACCCTCCAATCTGCAGGAACTGTTCCAGAGTCTATAGAATCCTGGAAGATGACCACCAATGCATCCACTATTATTACAGATTTACATGGGGATCGGTTAGCTCTCCATCCATCAGCATCTCCTTCTATTCCTTTCTCCTTCATGTATGTATCTAGCGTTACGTTCAATGGATTCATGCTGTTCACCTCAACCACTCACTGTGGTAACGAGTTCCACATTCTCACCACTCGCTGGGTAAAGAGGTTTCCACTGAAATTCCTATTGGATTATTGAATCCCTTCATAATGAAATGAAAATGAAATGAAAATGAAAATCGCTTATTGTCACGAGTAGGCTTCAATGAAGTTACTGTGAAAAGCCCCTAGTCGCCACATTCCGGCGCCTGTCCGGGGAGGCTGGTACGGGAATCAAACCGTGCTGCTGGCCTGCTTGGTCTGCTTTAAAAGCCAGCGATTTAGCCTCTCAAAGACATCCACCAGGTCACCCATCAGTCTTCTCTTTTCCAGAAAAAAGCAGCCCCAGCCTTTCCTGCGAGTTAAATGCTCTCAGTTCTGTACATTACGGCAGCATGGTGGTTAGCATAAATGCTTCACAGCTCCAGGGTCCCAGGTTCGATTCCCAGCTGGGTCACTGTCTGTGCGGAGTCTGCACGTCCTCCCCGTGTGTGCGTGGGTTTCCTCCGGGTGCTCCCGTTTCCTCCCACAGTCCAAAGATGTGCGGGTTAGGTGGATTGGCCATGCTAAATTGCCTGTAGTGTCCTAAAAAGTAAGGTTACGGGGGGGGGGGAGGGGTTGTTGTGTTACGGGTATAGGGTGGATACGTGGGTTTGAGTAGGGTGATCATTGCTCGGCACAACATCGAGGGCCGAAGGGCCTGTTCTGTGCTGTACTGTTCTATGTTCTATTAATCTTTGTTGCTCCTTATCTAGTGCCTCTATTTCCTTTTTCTAAATGGAGATCACCAACGTTGACACAGCTCCCAGTGTAGTCGAACCATCCAGGGAATTATAGACCTGTGAGCTTGACGTCAGTGGTAGGCAAACTGTTGGAGAAGATACTGAGGGATAGGATCTATTCACATCTGGAAGAAAATAGACTTATCAGTGATAGGCAGCATGGTTTTGTGCAGGGAAGGTCATGTCTTACAAACCTAATAGAATTCTTTGAGGAAGTGACAAAGTTAATTGATGAGGGAAGGGCTGTAGATGTCGTATACATGGACTTTAGTAAGGCGTTTAATAAGGTTTCTCACGGCAGATTGATGGAAAAAGTGAAGTCGTATGGGGTTCAGGGTGTACTAGCTAGATGGATAAAGAACTGGCAACAGGAGACAGAGAGTAATGGTGGAAGGGGGTGTCTCAAAATGGAGAAGGGTGACTAGTGGTGTTCCACAGGGATCCGTGCTCGGACCACTGTTGTTTGTGATCTACATAAATGACCTGGAGGAAGGTATAGGTGGTCTGATTACCAAGTTTGCAGATGATACTAAGATTGGTGGAGTTGCAGATAGCGAGGAGGACTGTCAGAGAATACAACAAAATATAGATAGATTGGAGAGTTGGGCAGAGAAATGGCAGATGGAGTTCAATCCAGGCAAATGCGAGGTGATGCATTTTGGAAGATCAAATTCAAGAGCGGACTATATGGTCAATGGAAGGGTCTTGGGGAAAATTGATGTGCAGAGAGATCTGGGAGTTCAGGTCCATTGTTCCCTGAAGGTGGCAACGCAGGTTGATAGAGTGGTCAAGAAGGCATACAGCATACTTGCCTTCATCGGACGGGATATTGAGTACAAGAGTTGGCAGGTCATGTTACAGTTGTATAGGACTTTGGTTCGGCCACATTTGGAATACTGCATGCAGTTCTGGTCGCCACATTACCAGAAGGATGTGGATGCTGTGGAGAGGGTGCAGAGGAGGTTCACCAGGATGTTGCCTGGTATGGAGGGTGCTAGCTATGAAGAAAGGTTGAGTAGATTAGGATTGTTTTCGTTGGAAAGACGGTGGCTGAGGGGGGACCTGATTGAAGTCTACAAAATTATGAGAGGTATGGACAGGGTGGATAGCAACAAGCTTTTCCCAAGAGTGGGGGTGTCAGTTACAAGGGGTCACGATTTCAAAGTGAGAGGGGGAAAGTTTAAGGGAGATGTGCGTGGAAAGTTTTTTACGCAGAGGGTGGTGGGTGCCTGGAACGCTTTACCAGTGGAGGTGGTAGAGGCGGGCACGATAGCATCATTTAAGAAGCATCCAGACCGGTATATGAATGGGCGGGAACAGAGGGAAGTAGACCTTGGAAAATATGAGACCAGTTTAGATAAAGGATCTGGATTGGTGCAGGCTGGGAGGGCCGAAGGGCCTCTTCCTGTGCTGTAATTTTCTTTGTTCTTTGTTTCCAGTTCTTTTCTATCCTTCTGGATGGAAAGTACGGGTTGTGCTTCCTGCAGGAAACCCATTCCGGATGACGAAGCTCAGTGGGCCCTGGAGTGGCAAGGAAGAGTCTTCATGAGTCACCTGGCCCCACGTTCGGGCGGGGTGGCTATCTTGTTGGCTCCACATTTTCAGCCGGAGATCTTGGGGGTCAAGGAGCCAGTGCCAGGCCGTCTGCTGCACCTGAAGGTCCGTGACAGGGCCGTGCTGATCCACTTTATAAACGTGTACGCTCCGGCAGAAGGACCGCAGCAGGCGACTTTCTTTCAATAAGTGTCCATTCTTTTTGCCACCATCCCGGTGGGCGAGTGCATTGTCCTCGGAGGAGATTTTAATTGCACCCTCCAGGACAAGGACCGTGGTGGAGTCCAGCGCAGCTCGCCGGCGGTGGTGAAGTTGAGGGACCTGGTTTGGTCCTTTGACTTGGTGGACGTCTGGCGGACTCTCCATCCTGAATTGCGGGCGTACACTTATGTGCGGCCTCCGTTCAGAGCGTCCAGGTGCCGTGCTCGGATCACCACCTGGTGTGGGCGGGGTTCGCCCCGTCCCACGCTCAGACACGGTCCGCGCACTGGCACTTTAACAACCTGCTGCTGGAGGACGAGCGGTTCCTGGACTCGTTCCACTGTTTCTGGGCCGGCTGGAGAAGGAAGCGGGGTGGCTTCCCCTCCTTGAGGCTATGGTGGGACGTGGGCAAGACTCACGTCCGCGCCTTGTGTCAGGATACACGAAGGGGTCTACGGCGAGGCGGAACTCCAGGATCACCAAATTGGCTGAGGAACTCCTCGATCTGGAGTCACGTCTTACTCAGCCCGATGAGGACCCGGCCCTGGGGCTGGTGTACAGAGAGAAGAGGGGCCACTGCGGGACCTGCAACCTGCCGGGTCCCGGGGCGCGTAGGTGAGGTTGCGGATCCGTGTCCTGATGGATATGGACCGCGGCTCCCACTTCTTCTACTCGCTGGAAAGGTGACGCGGGGCCCTTCGGCAGATATCTATGCTGCTGGCCGACGACGCGTCCTTCGTCTCGGATCCGGAGGGGGTCAGGACCCTGATTAGGGATTTTTATTCCAACCTCTTCTCTCCGGATCCGTCCAGGTGGACGCTTGCAGAGTTCTGTGGGAGGACCTGCCGCAGGTCAGCCCGGAGGGCGCCGGGAAGCTCTATGATCCCATCAACCTCCAGGAGCTGACCGGCGCCCTGGACAGTCTGTCACGGGGGGAAACCCCAGGGCTGGACGGGCTGACCATGGAGTTCTTCAGGGCATTCTGTGATGTCCTGGGGAGCGACAACGCGGGGGTCCTGGGGGAATGTATGTGACCCGGGAGATGCCCCTTTCGTGGCGCAGGGCCGTCATTGCCCTGCTGCCCAAGAAGGGGGATCTCCGCCAAATTAAGAACTGGCGACCGGTCTCCCTCCTCAGCACGGACTACAAAATCTTTGCCAAGGTGCTGTCTTTACGCCTTGGCCCCGTGCTGGACCACATGATCCACCCTGACCAGTCCTACACAGTCCCAGACCGCACAATATTTGATAACATCCACCTGGTCCGGGACATTATTCATTTCTCCCAGAGGACTGGTATGTCGGGCGCCTTCTTATCTCTTGAGCAGGAGAAGGTGTTCGACAGGGTGGGGCACGGGTATTTGCTCGGGACTCTGCGAGATTTCGGGTTCGGGATGCATTTTGTCGCCCGTATCCGATTACTGTACGCCGCCTTGGAGTGTCTGATTAAGGTTAACGGGTCCCTGATGGAGCCCCTTCGCTTTGGGAGAGGAGTGTGTCAGGGCTGCCCCCTGTCCGGCCAACTTTATTCTCTGTTTGGAGTCTTTCCTGTGCCTCCTGCAGAGGAGGTTAACGGGGCTGGTTCTGCGCGAGCCGGACGTGGAGGTGGTCCTCTCAGCTTACGCTGATGACGTGCTTCTCATGTTCACTGACCCCGGTGACCTGCGGAGGATGCGAGAGTGCCAGGCTGTGTACTCCTCCGCGTCTTCTGCACGTATCAACTGGGCTAAATGTTCTGGACTCCTGGTCGGTCCGTGGCAGATGGACCCCCTCCCAGAGGAGCTCAGGCCCTTCAATTAGAGTCGGACCAATATCCTGTACTTGGGAGTCCATCTTTGCCCGGCAGAGGAAGCCTGGCTGGTGAACTGGCAGGAGCTGGAGACCAAGGTTACCGCTTGCCTGGGATGCTGGACAGGACGGCTCCGAGTGCTGTCAATACAGGGGTCGAGTTCTCGTCATAAACCAGCTGATTGACTCCATGTTGTGGTACCCGCTGGTCACTTTGACCCCTCCCCCTGATTTTGTCACACGCATCCAGAGAACCCTGCTTTGATTCTTCTGGGACAAATGATTGCACTGGGTCGCTGGGGAGGTGTTGATTCTCCCGATTGCTGATGGCGGACAGGCGCTGGTGTGCCTTCGCACCCAGATTGCGACTTTCCCCCTTCAGACTCTGCAGTGATACCTGTACGTCGAGCCTCCTCCACGATGGTGTGCCCTGGGGACGTATTTCTTCTGCCTGGTGCACGGCCTGAACTATGACGTGCAGCTCCTGTTTGTTGACCAGCAGGGTCTTCGGAACTCTATGTTGGCGCTGCCCGTCTTGTACCAGGACCTCCTCAAAGTCTGGAACATGGTCGCCACGCACCGCAGCTCTCCCCTGTCAGGAGTACTGGCCCTCGCGAGGGAGCCGCTGCTCAGGAATCCGCACCTCCGCCAATTTCCATTCCGGTGGCTGGCGGAGCGGAGGGCTGTGGATGCCGGGGTGACCAGGATTGGGGACGCGCTGGGCGGCGGAGGGGCGGACTGGCTGACACCCCACGAGCTAGCCGAGTGCGGGGCAGTGTCTGTCCGGCACACGGCCAATGCCATCCAAGGCCTCAAAATGGCTGTGCTCAGTCCCGCGGGCATACTGGAGTTAGAGACGGTGTGGTTGTGCGGTGGCATCCCGTCTGAGCGGACCCCTGCTCGGACAGAATTTCACATTGGTCCCAGGCCCCTGCGCACCCGCTGGGCGCCGGCACCCCACAGCCCCAGCCACCTCATGGAAATACCCTCCGTGGCATTTCGCACTGAGCGGAGGGGTTTCCTGTACGGCCTGCTGTTGCACACCTTCCACCTCCTTCCCCTTGCCCGCCGTCCGGAGACGCCTTTGGTGTGCCTCATTGCCGTCTGGCGGCGGAGGTCCCTGCTGGGGTCCCTCTATAGAGGCATCCTCCCCATAAAACTTGGGGACCTGGGGTGGAGGGTGTTGCAAATGGCAGTGCCGTACAACTATCGGATTCACCACTTCGCGGCTATGCCCGAGACCTGCTCCTTTTGCGGCTTGGTGGAGACCGTGGAGCACGTTTATGTTGTCTGTCCCAGGCTGCACTCCCTCTTTGATTTCTTGACAACGTTGTTGTTGAGGTTTTATTTGCACCTCAGCCCCACGCTCCTGATCTATGGACATCCGGTGCGGCGAGGGGCGGGGAAGGCGGAGGACGTCCTTGTGAACCTGCTCCTGGGCCTGGCCAAACTAGCCATTTATCGGTCCAGGCAGCGGGCGTGCGAGGGGGTCGTCCGGCCCGACTGTCTGCCCCTCTTCCGCGGCCGGCTGTCCCTGGAGAGGGAGCATGCGGTGTCCACGGGCACACTGGAAGATTCCCGTGCTCGGTGGGCGCCGCAGGGGTTGGATTGCTTTATCGACCCCGGTTTTCACATTTTAATTTGACGGGTTTTAGATAAGTTTCTGTTCCCTTTCTTGTTCCATTTGGGTTGTGCTCCACTCGTTGTTTTAGCAGCACTCCCTTCTTTTGTTTTATCCATTATTTACTTTATTTTCTTTTGCTTAGTTCTTTTCACACCCAGCATCATGCTAAGGCAGATGCTGGCTTAATCCTGCATATGAACATAAATGTGCAGGTCTCAAAACTGACAAAAAAAACCGAACATCAACTAAATTAGTGAAGCCCCAAAACAGCTTCAGTGAAACCTCCCAGCCGAGCCCAGCATCGGCACTGCGCATGCTTCAGCCCACAATGCCCAGGGAGTGGTTGACGGCAGCTCTTGTCCAATAGGAAGAGAGGGGCTGGACTGGAAGATCGAACGGAGTGGCTTATCCTCCAACCAATCGGAGTGAATGAGGGGCGGAGCTGGGCACCGGTTTTCCCACGTGATTGGAGCATGCGCAGTGCCGATGACAGTTGACGATTCAGGCAGTAGGATTGAAATACTCCGCTGGTCATATCCCGCCCGCTGAGGTATGAGGGAGGGGTGAAGCCGGTGGATGGGTCGGGAGGTTTCATAAACAGTCTGTGTGGGCCCCAATCCCCGAATACGAAGCTCGGATACGACAGTTGAACCGGCGAACGCGGCTCGGGCTTTTCCCCGAGACAGGCCCCGATGGCTGGGCGCATGCGTAGGGAGCGAGAGGCCTGGCTTTGCTCCGCCTCCCATTCACTCTGATTGGCTGGAGGACCAGCCATTATCGGTCAGTCCTCCAGCCCCGCCCCCTGGGCTGGAGCAAACCTTTCAGAATCATCCCACAGACAGAAATCTTCCAACACCAGGTTAAAGGTTTGTTTCAAATCAATGACACTGCTCCTTCCTCAGGTGAATAAAGAGGTATATTCTATAAACATATATATAGACAAAGTCAAAGATGCAAGACAAGGCTTTGAATGTGAGCATTTGCAGGTAATTAAGTCTTTACAGATCCAGAGCGGATATATCCTTGTTTGCGGACTATTGGAATAAATTTACGTTTCTATAAAACCTTGCACTGCCACTGGACCTCCTGAAGTCTTTTAAAGACAATGGAGTACTTTTGAAACGTATTCACTGTTGTAATATAAGATGCTGTAAGTATGCATGTTGGATTGGATTTGTTTATTGTCACGTGTACTGAGGTACAGTGAAAAGTATTTTTCTGCGAGCAGCTCAACAGATCATTAAGTACATGGGAAGAAAAGGGAATAAAAGAAAATACATAAGAGGACAACACAAGGTATACAATGTAACTACATAAACACCGGCATCGTATGAAGCATACATGGTGTTGTGTTAATGAGGTCAGTCCATAAGAGTGTCATTTAGGAGTCTGGTAACAGGCCCGGGTTACCGGCCGCCATCTTTACAGAGGACAAGGTGCTGCAGGATGCATGTGCTGCGAGCCTGGACCGGATGCCGACTCTCCAGGATTGACTGACTGGAGTCTCCAGGATTTTATTTTATTCGGAGTCACTGGCTGGGCCAACATTTATTGCGCATCCCTGATTTTCCTTGAACTGAGTGGTTTTCTAGACCTCTCGGAGGGCATTTAAAGAGTCAACCTCATTGCTGTGGTTTGGAATCGTGTCGGCTAGACCAGGTAAGGATGGAAATTTTGTTTTCCATTCATTCACGGCAGTGTTCTTCAAACTTTTATTCCGGGGATCCATTTTTACCAACTGGCCAACCTTCGGGCCCCAACCCAACCGATATTCGCGCTGCACACCAGCCGGCCTTCGTGACGCACGCCGGCCGACCTGCACGACCCACCATTTTCTCTTACCTTGTTTGCTGCTGACAAAAATGGAGGAAATAGTTTTGGGTCCCTTTGGCCCTCTTACACGTTCCTCCAATGGAACCTGTTGGATGAAGGTGAAGCCTTCCGGTGTCGGAAAATATGGAGTCTCCATCTGTCCAAACTTCTGCATGTTTTTTCTGTAAATTTTTACCAAATAAATCCCCCCTGAACTTGTTTTTAAAAAATGAAATGAATAAAAACCACTCCAGAACTTGTAAAAGAAAAAGTTGCAACTGTTTAAAAAAAAATAGAGGCAGCACTGCGCATGCATGCCCGTTTATCGGCAAGCATGCGTATTCTGCGAGCATGTAAAAACATCGGCCGCATTGCGCATGCACGCACGATGATCAGGCACGCATGTGCAATGCAGCCGATTTTTTTTTTTACATGTTCGCAGAATATGCATGCGCGCCGGTCATCGTGCGTGCATGCGCAGTGCACCAACTTTTTTTAAAGGTTTGCGGTCCCTTGCAGCCGGCATTATTCAAAGCCGGCTGCTGCACAGGAATTTGAGCGATCGGGAGCGTCGCGGTCAACGGCTACATGACCCTTCCGACATACGCCCGTCGTTTGGCTGACAGTCAATCACTGTCCTGTAAGGTAATGAGTCCTTTTGCTTCCCATTTGGCCGAGGAAGGCAGTGTGTCACAAGGATGGATGTGTTGACCGATTAAAGGCTGGAGGATGGGGGCAGGTCATATGATCAAATCTCCAGGAATACATTTGATCAAAGTTGGTGAGGAGAGAATGTTATGAATTTCTATCCTAAACTGACAGTGAGGTTTCTGCAAATTTACAGGATAATGGAAGTGGAGTTTGAACAGACGGGAAACGCAAACCAAATGTCACATCGCAATCTGACAGAGTCACTCGATTCATCAGAACCTGAATATCAGCAGCATCTGGGTGTGGAAGGTAAAAGGTTTGTCTGTTCTGTCTGTGTGGGAAGATTTCAGGTCTCAGTGTGACTGGAAAAGCCCCGAGATTCACAAATCCTGGTTAGGCCAAATCTAGAGAACTGTGTTCAGTTCTGGGCAACAAACCTGAGGAAGGATAGAATGGTCTCGGAGGGAGTGAGCACAGATTTACCTGAGTGATATCTGAACCCCCGGGGTTATATTAGACATGATGGCACAGAGAATGGCATTTGGCCCATTGAATCCATGCTAGCTCTTTGGAGCAATCCCGTGAGTCCCATTCTCCTGCTCTATCCCTGTTTTCTTTTGAAATCAAATGATTCATTGTGTCTATTTTCAAACTCCCTCATAGGCAGCAAGTTTCAGGTAATTGCCGCTCGCTGTGTAAAAACATATCTCATATCACCTCATATCTCCTGTACCTTTTACATACAAACTAGGATCAGGCCATTCGGCCCCTCGAGACTGCTCAGCATTCAAAAATATTGTGGCTGATCTCATTCTAACCTCAACTCCATATTCCTGCCTACCCCTGATAACCTTTCACCCCCTTGCTCATCACGCTCTGCCTTAAAACTATTCAAGGACTCTGCATCCGCTGCCTTTTAAGGACGCGAGTTCGAAAGTCTTATAACCCTCAAGAGAATAAAAAATCCTAATTTCCATTTTAAATGGGCGACTCCTTATTTTGCCACAGTGACCCCCGTGTCCCAGATTCTCCCACAAGAGGAAACATCCTCTCCACATCCACCCTGTCAAAACCCTTCAGGGTCTTATATTGTTCAATCCAGGTTTTACCCAAAACTTTAAATTTGTGTCCGGGCTGCTTGTACGATCAGTGAATGGAAACAGAGTTTCTTTGTCCACCCGATGGAAATCTGGCATAATCTTGTGTCCCTGAATCAAATCTCCCCTCAACCTCCTTTGCTGGAACCATTCTGGTAAATCTCCTCTGCACCTTCTCCAAGAACCTTCACATCCTTCCTGAAGAGTGGTGACCAGAGCTTTATAAAGATTCATAGAATAGAATTAGAACGATAGAATTCCAACAGTGCAGAAGGAGGCCATACGGCCCATCGGGTCTACACCGATTCTCTGAAAGGGCACCCTGCCTCGGCCCACACCCCTCCCCTGTTCCTGCCACCCCATAGCCCCACCTAACCTGCACATCCCTGGACACTAAGGGGCAATTTATCAAGGACAATCCACCTAACTTTCCCTTCTTTGGACTGTGGGAGGAAACCTGAGCACCGGGTGGACACCCACGCAGACACGGGGTGAAAGTGCAAACTCCACACAGTCACCAAGGCCAGAATTGAACCCGGGTCCCTGGCGCTGCGAGACAGCAGTGCTAATCACTGTGCCACCAGAAGCATAGTTTCAGTATCAATATTACTCTTGATGAAGCTCAGATCGAATTTGCTTTGCCAAATACTCTGTTAATATGTCTTGTAGATATACAAAATCCACCTTCGCCTCTTTCTCTCTCCTCCCAAAGAGGCCAGTGGGTTTTATAACAGTCCAGCCGTTTTCATGGTCATTTTTTCCCAGAGCTGCCCCCACAAGTGACCAGATGCATTCAGCTCAATTTCATAACCTGCCTTTGTGTTTTTGTGGGGTCTCTCTCATTCCCTATTTTCTGTTTTTAAATCAGTTTCACAGGGTGTTCGAAGGCGAGGATTCAAAGTCCGGAAACTCAAACCAAACATCACATCAGGATCTGACAGAGTCCTCAATTTATCATATCCTGAATATCAGCGGATTTTGAACATGGAAGGAAAAAGCATTGTTCACAGTGGGGTGAAACCGTACATGATTTGTTTGTGTGGACGAGGATTCGCTCTATCAGACCTCACAAGCCACAAATGCAGTCACACCGAGGAGAAACCGTGGAAATGTGCGGACTGTGGGAAAGGATTCACTTCCCCCTCCAAGCTGGAAACTCATCAACGCAGTCACACTGGGGAGAGACCCTTCACCTGCTCCAAGTGTGGGAAGGGATTCACTCAGTCATCCACTTTGTCCACACACCAGCGAGTTCACACTGGGGAGAGACCATTCACCTGCTCCAAATGTGGGAAGGGATTTTCTTTTTCAACCCACCTGCTGAGTCACCAGCGAGTTCACACTGATGAGAGACCGTTTCATTGTCCAGACTGCGGGATGTGCTATAAAAGTTCTGGGGAACTGATTCGCCATCAACGTGTTCACACTGACGAGAGACCGTTTACGTGCTCTTACTGCGGGACTGGGTTCAGACAATCATCTGACCTCACTGTACATCAGCGAAGTCACACTGGGGAGAGGCCATTTACCTGCTCAGAGTGCGGGAAGAAATTCACTCGATCATCTGACCTGCAGAGGCACCAGCGTATTCACACTGGGGAGAGGCCATTCAGCTGCTCCAAGTGTGAGAAAAGATTCTTGCGATCATCTGACCTGGAGAAGCACCAACAAATTCACTCTGCGGAGAGAACATTCAGCTGCTCCAAGTGTGGGGAAGGATTCACCCAGTCATCCGACCTGCTAAGTCACCAGCGAATTCACACTGTTGAGAGACCGTTTAAATGTCCAGACTGCGGGAAGAGCTATAAGAGTTCTGGGGAACTGATGCATCATCAACATGTTCACACCGATGAGAGACTGTTTAGGTGCTCTCATTGTGGGACTGGTTTCAGGCGATCATCTCACCTCACTGTACATCAACGAATTCACACTGGGGAGAGACCATTCACCTGCTCCTGGTGTGGGAAGGGATTCACTCAGTCCTTCAACCTGCAGAAGCACCAGCGAATTCACACTGGGGAGAGGCCATTCACCTGCTCCCAGTGTGGGAAGCGATTCACTGAGTCATCTGCTCTGCAGAAGCACCAGCGAGTTCACACTGGGGAGAGACCGTTCACCTGCTCCAATTGTGGGAAGGGATTCGGCACTTCATCCCACCTCCTGAGACACCAACAGTGCCACAAATAACTGCAGTAATTGAATTTTGCTGTTACTCACATTCAGGACTGAACCATGTTCATTTGGGTCTCTTTCTGCTCATTTACAGGGGCTAATATTCTGGCTAAAAGTCAAAAAAATTAAATTTGTGTTAAATGCGCACTGTTGAAACTTTTTAATATCTCTGACACAAGTCTGTTCCTTTTGAAGTACTCTCGCTCTCCCCTGTCTCTTCCATCCTCACCCCCAACATGAAGTGTGAGGAGCTTGTGGAGCTTCTTTGTGACTGAGATTGAGTCAATCCGATCAGCTGCCTCTGCTGCTTCCCTCCCTTCCACATGCCCACCGGACCAAACTGTCTCTAAATTTCATCCTTTCCCGAGCCCTGAACCCACATCTTTCTCTAGTTTCTCTCCCATCTCCTCTCATGCCCTCTCAGAGCTCATCTTGTCCATGAGACCCAGCTCCTGCTCCATCGACCCTATTCCCACTGAGCTACTGATCAGCCAACTACCCTGTGTCCACGGATATTGTCAACATTTCTCTCTCTTCAGGTACTGTCCCTCTGTCCTTCAAATCTGCCATCATCACCCCCTCCTCAATAAAACAAACCCTTGACCCTGCCATCCTTACAAATTACTGCCCCATCTTCAACCTCCCTCTCCTCTCCAAACGCTTTGAATATGTTGTCACCTCCCAAATCCTTGCCCATCTTTCCCAGAACTCCCATGTTTGAATCCCTTCAATCAGGTTTCTGCCCTGTCACAGTGAAATACAAGAGACAAACAGAATCTTACCCAGAGAGAAAGACAGACAATTTGGGAACTTAGATCCAACACAGAAATGTTAATAAGACCAGAAGACAAGGGTAGCAGCACAGTCATTATCGAGAGACAACAATACCTGCTGGAGACGGACAGACAACTAAACAACACAAATCACAACACCAAGCTCCCTCGATCAATCTACCCGAGACAGGAAGGAGAATTGGAGACAGACTGGAAGAACTCAAATATTCCAGACACATTAACCAAAAACAACAGCTGGAACCAAGGGAGTTGTACCGGCTCCCTAAAATACCCAAACACATGGACAGGACCAGGGAAATACCACCAGACAGACCCATTGGATCAGAGTGACTGAGAAATCCTGCAGATTCATAGAATTTACAGTGCAGATGGAGGCCATTCGGCCCATCGAGCCTGCACCAGCCCTCGGAAAGAGCACCCTACTTAAGCTCATGACTCCAGCCTATCCCATAACCCAGTAACTCCACCTAACCTTTTTTGGGCACTGAGGGGCAATTTAGCATAGCCAATCCACCAAACCTACACAGCTTTGAGCGGTGGGAGAAAACTGGAGCACCTGGAGGGAACCCACGCACACATGCGGGGAATGTGCAAACTCCACACGGTTACCCTGGAATTGAACCCAGGTCGCTGGAGCTGTGAGGAAGCAGTGCTAACCACCGTGCCACCATGCTACACCTGTGGCGGGAGAAACAGATTTGTAAACACTTTGTGGATCCGCAAACCCGTCACCATCATTGTCAGCTCCCTGGTTTGCAGCTGCGGAGCTTCTCCCTCCCTCCCGGGAACAGGCCCAGGTTAACGGGCACCATCCTGCTTCACACACTGGGGGATGGTTCACATCACAGGATGGGGGAGGGGGGATAATAAATAAGAGCTGACACTTTGCACTCAAATCAATGAGGACTCTGATCTCTGACAAGGAAGGAAACCCTGGCAGGTGGGCGGGGAGGATTAACAAACATCCGCTGGAGGCCCCAAACCCCCAATAAGACCCATTGATTTTATTGTCAGTCTGCAGACAGGAGCTGGAGAACTGAACCCAGGCAGAGGAGAGGGAGGGAGAAAACTGGGAGTGGAAGAAAGAAATGGTGCAGATGGTGAGATGGGTTTGGATTTCAGCCCAGGGAGGAGGGAGAGTGTGTGGGACGAGGATTGACAGCTTCGGGGAATGGAGAGGAAAAAATGTTCCCGAGAAACTAGAATTGTCTGTTCAGAATTTATATGCTCCACTGACAGTGATGATCTTTGTAAATTCCTTTTACAGGATATTAGAAAGGAGGATTTACAGATGTGAGACTGAAACCAAACATCATCTGACAGTCACTCAATTCATCAGGACCTGAAAATCCTCAGACTTTGAATGTTGAAGGAGAAACGTTTGTCTCTTCTGTCTGTGAGAAACAATGTTAAACATCAGTGTGACTGGAAAGATATCGAGACCCACACAACACACACCCGAGTGAGAGCGTTCAGTGAATTGACTGCGGAAAGAGCTTCAACCAGTTACACAGCCTGAAGAAACATCAAGACATTCACAGCGAGGAGAAACTGTACACGTGTCCTGTATGTGAAGAAGACTTCAACTGATCATCCAACTTGGAGAGACACAAGGACACTGGCACCATGGAGAAACCATGGAAATGTGAGGACTGTGGGAAGGGATTCAGTTATCCTTCCCTGCTGGAAAACCATCGGCGCAGTCACACTAGGGAGAGGCCGTTCACCTGCTCTGTGTGTGGGGAGGGATTCATTCAGTCATCTGGCCTTTGGTCTCACCAGCGGATTCACACTGAGGAAAAGCTATTCATCTGCACCTCCTGTGGAAAGAGGTTCAGGCATTCTTCAGCACTCACTGTACATCAACGCACTCACACTGGGGAGAAGCCGTTCGTCTGCTCCGAGTGTGGGAAGGGATTCACTCAGTCATTTCACCTGCTGTCACACCAGCGTGTTCATAGAGGTGAGAGGCCGTTCACCTGCTCTGTGTGTGGGAAGGGATTCACTGGATCATCCCACTTGCTGTCACACCAGCGAGTTCACATTAAGGAGAAACCATTCAGCTGCACTTCCTGTGGAAAGAGTTTCAGACAGGCATCCTCCCTCATTGTACACCAGCGGCTCCATACTACGGAAAGACCGTTTACTTGCTTTGTGTGTGGGAAAGGATTCACAGTTTTACCCACCCTTCTGAGACACCAGCGAATTCACACTGAAGAGAAACCATTCAGCTGCACCTCCTGTGGAATGAGTTTCAGGCAGTCATCCAACCTCACTGCTCACCAACGCACTCACACTGCGGAGAGACCATTCACATGCTCCGTGTGTGGGAAGGGATTCAATCGGTCGTCCAACCTCACTGCTCACCATCGCACTCACACTGGGGAGAAACCGTTTACCTGCTCAGTGTGTGGGAAGGGATTCGCAAAATCTTTCAACTTGCTGGCACACCAACGCACTCACACTAAGAAACCATTCAATTGCTGTGTGTGTGGGAAGGGATTCACTCAGTCACGATGCCTCCAGAAACATCAGCAAGTTCATCAATGACTGCAGGGGTTGGATTCTGCTGTTGTTTAGTTTTGATCATCTGACAATATTTTCTGCTGATGTTAACCCCATAACTGCTGAAACTTAATAAGCTGAAAATTGCATGTATTTTTGGGGCTACAGTGTCTATTGTTAAAAGCACCATCTGTGTTCTTTCCCCTTAATCCAGGAATTCTCAGCAGAAACATGTTTAGAATAAATTTCTGAACTTTTGCTTCAATTCTGGATCAATCTTTGGTGCATAATCTCCAATTCAGTATCTGAAAGATCTGACTGCAGGGCTTAAAATATATTTTTTTCAATGACTCTTCTTGAGATTTTCTCGCGAGATGCTCAATGAAATGAAAATCGCTTTTTCTCACAAGTAGGCTTCAAATGAAGTTACTGTGAAAAGCCCCTAGTCGCCACATAGTGGCGCCTGTTCGGGGAAGCTGGTACGGGAATTGAACCGTGATGCTGGCCTGCCTTGGTCTGCTTTAAAAGCCAGCGATTTATCCCTGTGTGCTAACCTGATTTTCAGGAGTTAAATTTAGGTTTCCAGGATCTTCTTTTCCACTCTGACACCTTTATTAAGTGATGTAGTCACGTAATCACATTACCGTCTGTATTTGTGTTGAGTATTTTTTGAGTTTACTTATTTTTGTGGATAAGATAGCACAAATACTAAAGACTGTGTACATATTAAACCTTTTAAATTGGAATCTGTAAATAAGATGTTTTTGTTAATTTATTTAAAAAGGAAAACCCCCTTACTCCATTTCCAAAATGAGAATTCAAACTATTTGACTCAAGGTAACTGAACAGGTGCCGAGTGTTTATTGGATCAGACGGTGGAGCAGGAAAAACTCACCCGATTCTGATCTTCATTGTGTGGATTTACATTCAAAACCCATCGATAATCTCACTACACCCACTGAGATCAGCTACTCTTCCTTTGGATGCTCTCATGCTAGAACTTTTGCGGTCCTTTTGAGGATGAAATCATGCTTCACACCTGGTTCTGAAATACTATCACTCTGGGTGTAAGGCTTCCTGGGATAAAACATAGTTCTACATCTTGTCACCTAACACAAATTCATATCGTCACCCGAGTCCCAGATTTAAATGTGATTGTCCAGTCCAGAAAACATATAGAAATTGACCCCGTTAAATCTGATTCAACAAGCTACAACAGATAGTTTGTGTTGTTCACAATGATGACAGTATCAACTTTCTCCCTAACCTAGCCTAACCCTTCTGCTGACCAGGGAGACTCCTTGTTCAGATGGTGACATTTCCTGTCTGCCCAGTTAGAGAATCATAGAATTTACAGTGCAGAAGGGAGACCATTTGGTCCATTGCGTCTGTACTGGCCCTTGGAAAGAGCACTCTACTTAAGCCCACACTTCCACCCCATCCCAGTAACCCCACCTACCCTTTTTTTGGACACTAAGGGCAATTTATCATGGCCGATCCACCTAACCGGTACATCTTTGGACTATGGGAGGAAACCAGAGCCCCCAGAGGAAACCCACGCAGACACGGGGAGAACGTGCAAACTCCGCACAGACAGTGACCCAAGTCGGGAATCAAACCTGGGATCCTGGAGTTGTGAAGTGACAGCGCTAACCACTTTGCTACCGTGCAGCCCATATTCCTTTAAGCCCTTGAATTGTTTGTGAATTGTGTCACGTGTAGACCTGACTGGGTAAGGATGGCAGTTTTCCTTCCCAAAAGGACATGAGAACCAGATGTGTTTTTACGACAATTGATCCATGATCACAATATTTTTATTGAAATCAAATTCAGCCGTGGTAGGATTCAAACTCCGGTACCATTATAATAAAAAAAGATGATTTGTGGCATTAACTCAGCGGGTCTGGCAGTATCTGTGGAGAGAGAAAAATAATGAACGTTTTGAATCTCCTTCAGTACTTTCTGATTTTATTAGATTTCCAGCATCTGCAGTATTTTGCTTTTATTATCCCAAAATCATGTCCCTGGCTGTCTGGATTGCTTGTTCACTGCCTCCCCGGGGAGGCTGCTCCCTAAGAGTCTGCTGCCCTTGTCTTTCACCTGAGGAAGGAGCAGTGCTGCAAAAGCTAGTGATTTGAAACAAACCTGTTGGACTTTAACCTGGTGTTGTAAGACTTCTTACTGTGCTCACCCCAGTCCAACTCCGTCACATCTTGTCTTTACAGACGGTGGTGGCCTGGGTTTGGAAGCTCCTGTCTGGTGACTTGCCTCATTTCAGTGACAAATGTTGAAACGTTTTCTCCAGACCCACAGGGTTTCATCTGTTTAAAGCCACAAACAGAAAGGTCCAGTTTTCTCTTGGAGTTTGAGACAAATCAGCTTCAAAATGATGCAGAGTGTCAGCCAATGAGAGAGATCCGGACTCAGCCCCGCCCCTCATTCACTCTGATTGGTTGGAGGGTCAGCCGCTCCCGCTCAGTCCTCCAGATTCTTCCCATTGGTCCGGAGCTGCCGTCACTCACTTACCGATATTGTGATCTGGCGCATGGGCAATGCAGTTGCTTGATTTTAGTGCGCAGGTGCAGTTTGGAGCAAGGGTGACGTCGGCGCTTGTTTGTCCCGGAGAAGCGGAGTCAGCGTCAGGCGGGGGATGGGAGGATTTGGAAACCCTTTGTGGATTGACCAATAAGAGTAGAAGCTGTACCGGAGGACCGGCCGAGAGCGGCTGGTCCTCGAACCAATCAGAGTGAATGAGGGGCGGGGCCGGGCTGTGATTCAAGCATGCGCAGTGTGGGTAATGGTGATGGACAGCGGCTCCCAGTTCAGATTGACGGGGCGGAGGGAGCGAAGAAGCCGCGCGGTGGGCGGAAACGCTCCGTGAAAATGTTGTGTGAGCCGCAAATCTGGGAAAAGAGGTTACAGGACCCAATTTGTACCGAGCGGAGTTGCAGCTCCTCATGTTCGGTCTGGGCGAACGGCGGGGTGTAGCGCACCAGGGCGCATGCGGAGCCACCATCTTTATAGGGGGTGCTATCCACAATGCTACCATGCTGCCCCTTTTGGGATGTTTTGAAGAAGGAGAATGTTTTGGGAGGAGCCAAAAAGAACATGCTGGAAACTCTCAGCAGGTCTGCCAGCATCTGTAGGGAGAGAAGAGGGCAGCACGGTAGCACAAGTGGATAGCACTGTGGCTTCACAACACCAGGATCCCAGGTTTGATTCCCTGCTGGGTCACTGTCTGTTCGGAGTCTGCACGTTCTCCCCGTGTCTGCGTGGGTTTTGTCCGGGTGCTCCGGTTTCCTCCCACAGTCCAAAGACGCGCAGGTTAGGTGGATTGGCCATGAAAAATTGCCTTTAGTGACCAAAAAGGTTCAGAGGGGTTATTGGGTTACGGGAATAGGGTGGAAGGGAGGGTTTAAGTGGGTCGGTGCAGACTCGATTGGCTGAATGGCATCCTCCTGAACTGTATGTTCTATGTTCTAAACGAGCTAATGTTTTGAGTGGCCATTTGGACTCAAAACGTCAGCTCTTTTCTCTCCCTACAGATGCTGCCAGATATGCTGAGAATTTCCAGCATTTTCTTTTTGGTTTCAGATTCCAGCATCCGCAGTAATTTGATTTTATCCAATGGTTTGGGAAGGGTTTGTTACCCAAGACAACCATCAAACCTTTGAGTCCCAATGTCTTATTGTTGAGGCAGAGATGGAAAAGAAGAGAAAGACGTTCTGCTTTTCAGTTCTCACTACCTCTTGGAACATCCTCCTCCATGTGTCTAAAGATCTACGACCGTGTCCAGTCATATCAAGAACCACCTCAGAAACTCACAACCTTGAGTAAAGGTCATCCTGAAATTGAGGTATGGCTGATGACAACGAGGGTAAAGTGCAGCAGGGTGTATGAGCTGTCATCCTGGCCCAGGGAGCAGGAGGGGAGAATGTAGTGAATTTCTATCCTGGACTGACAATGATGAATTTTGAAAACTCCTTTTACAGGTGGTTAGAAAGGGAGGATTTACACAAAGCAAACTCAAACCAACAATAGGTTTATTTTTTTCCTGAATTTCGATTTTGGACTGACAGATGGCTTTTGTTACTTTCATTTTCAGGGTATTAGAAAAGGATTTGCAGGCAGGAAACGTAAAGAAAACCTGACATCAAACTCTGACAGCATCAGGTCCTGGATATTATCGCACTTTCAGCGTAAGCATTGAGTTCCAAGTCATTACCACTCACTGTAAAATTTCTTCCTCATATCGCCCTGTAGATCTTGCTCCAAATCTTAAATCTGTGTCCTGGAATCCTTTTTACAATCAGCTAGTAGGAGCAACGTTTCTTTAGCTACTTTACTGAGACCAATCAGAAACTTGAACACCTCTATCATTCTCCTTTGCTCCAAGAAGAACAACTGCAGTTTCTCCAAATTAACATTGCAACTAAAATCCCTCATTCCTGGAACTACTCTGGTAAGTCTCCCCTGCACTCTCTCGAGGACCATCACATCCTCCATAATGTGTGGTGACCACTGGTTTGCACAGATCCAGATGCTCTGTCTTCCTGTCTGTGATGTCATCACGCACCTCCAATTCTCTCTCTTTCTCTCGCTCTCTCCCCCTCCCCCACCCCACTCTGGAAAACCAAGATTGACATCAAAATCTGGCAGTCACTCAGTTCATCGGGACCTGAATGTAAGTATTTATGTTTGATCTGCGGTTCAAGAATTAAACTCCTGTGTAGCTGGAAATAGTGAAGAGCAAAATTTGCAAACAGGGATGTGAATGTTTCATTCAGATGTTGCTTAGCCGAGTTCCAATGTAGGTCAGTGAGCACAGGGGTGATGAGTGAGTGAGTGGGACTCAAGTTTGGCAGCTTCCCTTCCCTGAAGGACATCTGTGAACCAGTTGAGTTTTTACAACAATCCAGCAGTTTTCATGGTCACTTTTCCCAGTGTCGGCCCCACAAATGACCAGATTCATTCAGCTCAATTTCACAACCTGCCTTTGTGTTTTTGTCGTTCTCTCTCACTCCTTATTTTCTGTTTTCAATCAATTTCACAGGAGGTTCAAAGGATTTGCATTTGGGGAAACTCAAACCAACATCACATCAAGATCACACGGAGCCTCACAATTTACCATCGCCCATATATCATCGGAACATCATCAAAGTTTACAAATGAAAGGAAAAAGTATCATTAACAGTGGGGAAAAACCGTACACATGTTCTGTGTGTGGACGAGGATTCAGCCGATCATCTGACCTGTCAAAACACAAGTGTAGTCAGACTGGGGAGAAATCGTGGAACTGTGAGGACTGTGGGAAGGGATTCAGTTACCCATCTCGCCTGAAACTTCATCGGCGCCATCACACAGGAGAGAGGCCGTTCACCTGCACTGTGTGTGCAAAGGGATTTGCTGATTCATCCAATTTACGGCAACACCAGCGGGTTCACAATGGGGAGAGACCGTTCACCTGCTCCAAGTGTGGGAAGGGATTCACCACTTCATCCCACCTGCTGACACACCAACGGGTTCACACTGGGAAGAAACCATTCACCTGCTCTCAGTGTGGGAAGGGATTCACACAGTCATCCACCCTGAAGACACACCAGCGACTTCACACTGGGGAGAGACCATTCACCTGCTCTGTGTGTAAAAAGGGATTTGCTGATTCATCCAACTTACGGCAACACCAGCGGGTTCACAATGGGGAGAGACCGTTCACCTGCATTGCGTCTAAATAGGGATTTGCTGATTCATTCACACTCCAGAAACAACAGCGGAGTCACACCAGGGCGAGACCATTTACCTGCTCTGAGTGTGGGAAGGAATTCACTCAGTCATTAAACCAACAGAAACACCAGCGGATTCACACTGAGGAGAGACCATTCACCTGCTCTGTGTATAAAATGGGATTTGCTAATTCATAAACTCAGAAACACTAGCGTGTTCAATCGGGGGGGAAAAACGTGGAAATGTCGGGATTGTGGGCAAAGGTACAGTTGGAAATTCATCAGCGCATTCAGACTGGGGAGTGACCATTTTTATGTTCTGTTTGTGGGAAGCGATTGACTAGTTACCCACCCGGCTGACACACTGGTGAGTTCACTCTGGGGATTCCGTCAATAATCGAACCTGCGGAAACACCAGCCAGTTCACAAATAACAATGATTGGATTTTGTTGGGAATGACATTCATGTCTAAACCATATTCATTGGAGTCTGTTTTGCTGATGTTGATAAACTTCAGCTAAGTTATATATTCTGGATAAAAATCAAACATCTGTTTTGTGTTAAATGTAGTCTGTTGATTTTTTTATGATGTGGAGATGCCGGCGTTGGACTGGGGTGAGCACAGTAAGAAGTCTTACAACACCAGGTTAAAGTCCAACAGGTTTGATTCAAACACGAGCTTTCGGAGCACAGCTCCTTCCTCAGGTGAATGAGGAATTCACCTCATTCCATTCACCTGAGGAAGGAGCTGCGCTCCGAAAGCTCGTGTTTGAATCAAACCTGTTGGACTTTAACCTGGTGTTGTAAGAGTTTTTTTATATCTTTGACACGCGAGTTTCTTTGAAGGCCTCCCTCAAGCTGTCTGCCGTCTCCACCTCTCGACACTGATCAAAGATACTTGTTAAAATCTCCCTCTCCATTCAAGATTGTATCCATTTAAGGGCAGCACGGTGGCACAACGGTTAGCACTCTGCCTCAGAGCGCCAAGGTCCCAGGTTCGATCCTGGCTCTGGGTCTCTGTCCGTGTGGAGTCTGTACACTCTGTCTTTGCATTGGCTTCGCCCCCACACCCCAAAGATGTGCAGGGTCGGTGGATTTGCCACGTTGAATTGCTCCTTATTTCGAAAAAAATTAATTGGGTACACTAAATTTATATATATATAAAAATATTTTGTCCATTTACCCTAATAACAGCCGACGTGACTCAATGTCATTTTCTTCTTTCTGATACTTCGGAAGCACCGAGGGATGTTTTATTACATTAAGACCATAAAAGAAGGAGCAGAATAAGGCCATTCAGCCTATCCAGTCTCCTCTACTATTCAATCATGGCTGATCTTTTTCTCATCCCCAGTCTCCTGCCTTTTCCCCATAACCCCTGATCCCCTTATTAATCAGGAACCTATCTATCTCTGTCTTAAAGTCACTCAGTGACTTGGCCTCCACAGCCTTCTGCGGCAAAGAGTTCCACAGATTCACCCCCCTCTGGCTGAAGAAATTCCTCCTCATCTCTTTTAAAGGATCGTCCCTTCAGTCTGAGGCAGTCATCTCTGGATCTAGTTTCTCCTACTAGTGGAAACACCCTCTCCACGTACACTCTTTCTCGGCTGCTCAGTATTCTGTAAGACTCATCCTTCTAAACTCCATCGAGTACAGACCCCAAATCCTCAACTGCTCCTTATGTGACAAATTCTTCATTCCAGGGATCATTCCTGTGAACCTCCTCTGGACCCATTCGAAGGCCAGCACTTCCTTCTTTAGATATGGGGCCAGAACTGCTCACAATATTATAAATGGGGTCTGACCAGAGCCATATACAGCCTCAACATTACATCCCTGCTCTTGTATTCGAGCTCTCTCGACATGCGTGCTAACATTGCATTTGCCTTCCTCACTGCCAAGTGAACCTGCATGTTAACCTAGAGAATCCTGAACTAGACCTTCAAACTCCCTTTGTGCTTCTGATTTCGAAGCCTTTGTAGAAAATAGTTTATGCCCGTATTCTTCCTTCCAAAGTGCACAATCTCACACTTTTACACTTCTGCAGCCTCCCTGCTTCCTCAACACTACCTAGCCCTCTGATTGGCTAATGAGGAGAATGGGGATGAGAAACATATTAGCCACGATTCAATGGCAGAGCAGACCCGATGGGTTAAATGGCCTAATTCTGCTCCTATATCTTATGGTCTGGATGGTGTATCGCCACCAATGTTATCTTCCGAAAATGCATCTTTGCTTATTTTCAGCTTTTGAATCCAGGAGTTGGTTTAGCACAGGGCTAAAGAGCTGGCTTTTAAAGCCGACCAAGGCAGGCCAGCATCACGGTTCAATTCCCATACAAGCCTCTCCGAACAGGCGCCGGAATGTGGCGACCAAGGGCTTTTCACAATATCTTCATTTGAAGCCTACATGTGACAATAAGCGATTTTTATTTCATTTCAGGCTCCTCAACCTGCCTGTACTGCACCACTGAACCCACAATCTGCAACTGAGCTCTGAGGGCTTTCTTTGTCCTTTTATACGATTCTACTCAGTTTCAGTCTTAGATTCCTTGGCAGCTGAGAGTCAGTTTCTTTTCTCCGTTTCCCTTTTCAATGAGTGTCTGTCTCTAAAAATACAAGATTCCAAAACACACCTCTTGGCTTGAACCATCACATCAGCACTTGGAGTGAATGACTGGGCTGAGGTCTATCTTGGATAAAAACACAAGGATCACTTGTCATCACAGAATCCTAAAAGTTTCCAGCACAGAGGAGGCCATTCAGCCCACCATGTTTGTACTGGCTGAGAATGAGCTATTCCCTATAATATGGTGACCAGAACTATACTTCATACTCTAGCTGTGCTAAACTGGTGTTTATTAGGTCCAGAATAACCACCCTCCCGCCTCTCATTGACTTCAGTGTGATGGAAATCGACAGTTGGAACCTGCCAACATTTGACAGATATTTACAAATTATTTGCGGGTTTCTTACAATCGGGACTTTTCTCTGTTCAATTCCCTCAATGTGTTCGATAACAGACTGACTTTCCCCTGTGAATATCCAGCTGGAGAATTGGGCCCTGATGAACACATCCTTCTTCATCTTGTTGACTCTAAATATTGAATCCTGTGGTTTCAGATACCAGATAATATAGAGCTTGGGGCGAAAGGGATCAAAGGATATGAGGGAAAAGCAGAGGCGAAAGAGGCCGGTGTTCTGGCCTTTGCGTCCCTAGTAGCCCGGCGGAGGATCTTGCTCCACTGGAAGGATGCGAGGCCCCCAAGCGTGGAGGCCTGGATCAATGATATGACGGGGTTCATTAAATTGGAGAAGGTGAAATTTGCCCTGAGGGGATCAGTACAAGGGTTCTTTAGGCGGTGGCAGCCTTTCCTAGACTTCCCGGCGGAACGGTAGGGAAATAGGCCAGCAGCAGCAGCAACCCGGGGAGGGAGGGGGGGGTTTGGATTGGTTGGAGGGAGAACTGTGTACATGGGTTTGGGGGATGTGCCGGGTGTTATCTCTTTCCCTTTTGTTGTTTGGGTGTTCTTTTGTGTTTTTTTTCCTTTTGTTTGTAGTTGTTTTTGAAGTTAGGTGGGTGTTGTTCTTGGGGTGTTACTGCGGTTGTTTTGTTAATAGAGTTGAGATGTTTATATTTTGTAAAAATTTCAATAAAAATTATTTTTTTTTAAAAAGAGGGAAAAGCAGGAATCGGTTACTGAATTGGGAGATCAGCCATGATCATCATGAATGAGGCAGCAGGCTCGAAGGGCGAAATGGCCACTCCTTCAATTTTCTATATTTCTATCATCAAGCTCCCAACAACAGATTGTCTTTTGCTGACTTCATTAACAGCTCTGCAATAATACAGACAGAGTACAGTGATCCCATCCGGAGAACAGGGATAATGTTGGGGTCAACTCCTCATTGTTCGAGTATGCCCAAGCTGACATTAATTACATTGGTTTCTGTGGATCCTATTGTGACTGAGGGTCTGATGTGGGACGACATGGACGTCCACAGAACTGGCAGTTTATGTTGTTGTTGGTGCTCAGGGGGAACCTTTGTAGCTGCTCCACCTCTGGTCTTTGTCTGGGAATGTCAGATGTTATGAGTTTGTTGTTGATGGTCCTTGAAACAAACTGAACCAATTTCAGTCTTGCTTCCACATGGACCGGTCGATTGCAGTCTTTTCCCAGAGAGGTGGTCTGCAGTGCAGACGTTTGTAAGGATCCTATTTTGGATATCCTTGTATCATTTGTACTGACCACTGTGATGTTGTGTGCCCTGAGACAATCCCCATTGAAGGTCTGCTTGGGGATTTTATAGTCATACATGTGAGAGATATGACCTGGCTGCCAAGTTCAATGTTCTGGAGGATGGTCTCTATGCTGTTGAGCCCAGCACAATGGGGAACCTGGTTGTTTTGAGATTTTTCTCCTGCTATTGAATTTTTATGATGGTCCTCAGGAGTCTTTGCTGGAAGAGTTCCAGAGCTGTGGATTCAGAGCTCGATTCCACAGGATATACAGCACAGCAACCGACCATTCAGCCCATCCAGTCCCTGCTGGAGTTTCTGCTCCGCTCAAGCTTCCTCCCATCTTTCCACATCTAAATCTCCCATTGTAATCCTCTATTCCCTTCTCCCTCTTGTGTTTGTCTAGTTTCCCCTTCAACACATCTATTCACTTCACCCACTCGCTGTGGTAGTGAGCTGATTCTCACCATTAGTAGAATGAATCCTGAGAGATAGGATTAACTGTCACATAGAAAGGCATCGACTGGTCAGGGATAGGCAGCATGGATTTGTTAAAGGAAGTTCTTGCCTCACAAATTTGATCAAATTCTTTGAGGGAGTGACAAGAAGTGTTGATAAAGGTAGTGCAGTGAGATGTTGTGCACATAGATTTTAGCAAGGCATTTGACAAAGTCGCATGTGGCAAAAGCTGAAAGCCCGTGGGACACAGGGCAATGTGGCAAACTGGATAAAACGTTGGCTCAGTAACCGGGGACAAAGGGTAATGTTCATTGGCTGCCCTTGCAATTGGAAAAGTTGTTTCAAGTGGTGTGCCACAGGGCTCGGTGTTGGGACCATTACTATGTGGGCTATATAGTAACAATTTGGACCAAGGGAGCATGATTAGGAAATTTGCAGACGACACAAAGATTGGCCGAATTCTGGACATTGTAGAGGATAGCTATCATCTCCAAAACAATAGAGATGGATTTGTGGAGTGGGCAATCCAGGGGCAATAGGTAATTTAACACAGAAACGTGTGAGGTCATGCATTTAGGGAGATCAACCAGTTCTGGGAGTGCACAAAAAATTGGACAGATCTAGATCAAAACTGGGCATTCATGAGGTGCTGTGAGCCATCAGCAGCACAGTATTTAAACACAATCTGTAACCTCACAGGCTGGCATATCCCTCACTCTACCATTACCATCAAGCCAAGGGACCAACCCTGATTCACCATGCAGTGGAGGAGAACATGTCAGGAGCAGCACCAGGTTTCCCTGAAACACATTCCAATCTGGTGACCCTATAACAGGAGACGATAAACGTATTAAACAGCAGAAGCAGCTCTCGGCAGGACTAAGCGATCTCACTCATAGCGTTTCAGATCAAAGCTGCAGTCCTGCAACATCCACATGGTGGTGAATAATTAAACAAATCACAGGAGGAGGAGGCTCTACAAACATCACCATCTTCGGTGATTGGGGAGACAAGCATATCAGTACAAATTGAAACAAACTGAACCAATTTCAGTGCTGCCTCCATATGGGCTGGTCGACTGCCGTCTTTTCCCAGAGATATGATATGATTCTAGGTGGTTCGTAGTGCAGAAGTTTGTAAGGATCCTTTTTTCGGATGTCCTTGTATCATTTGTACTGACCACTTTCATGTGACTCTTCCCAGTGCGAGTTTGTTCATGTTCAATTAGATTCTGTGATCATTTAAACAGCTTCCCAGAGTGAGAACAACTGAACTGTCCCTCAGTGCGAACAACCTGGTGCTTGACCAGGTCCCCAGTACAAATGACTGGGTTTTGTGTTAAGTGATCCTGGGTTTGCTACCAATACCTCCCCTGGATGCCAAAACTAAGACAGACACACGAAGCGATAGGGAGCTGGGACATGGCTTTGAGAGTAACTGAAGGTGTAAGAACTGAAATAGTCTGGAGTTAGAAAGGAGGAAAGGCCACAAAAATGCAACATTCAGTAACAGGACATCAATTAATCGCCTCTACCCCAGTGAAATGAAGGTTTCGATCGTGTGTCTGAAATAATATTAGTTCACTTGACATATATTCAGAGGATTAAACTCCAGCCCAGTTACAGAGATTATTAACATCAGCAAAAACAAACTCCAACAGTCAGAATGACCATGGTTCAGTCCTGGATGTGATTAACAGCAGCAACAACAGCAGAATCCAAACCCTGCAGACATTTATCAACCTGTTGCTGTGTCAGATGAGTTGTCCACGTAAATCCCTTCTCACACTCAGAGAAGATGAACGGTCTCTCCCCGGTGTGAGTGTGCTGGTGTGTCAGCAGGTGGGATGAGCGAGTGAATCCCTTCCCACAGTCAGAGCAGGTGAATGGCCTCTCCCCAGTGTGAACTCGCTGGTGTCTCAGCAAAACACTTGTGGTTTTAAAACTCTTCTCACATTCAGAACATTTGAAAGGTTTCTTATCCGAGTGAACAAGTTGGTGTGATCTGAGGCTGGTTAAATAAATGAATCCCTTTCCACATAAGGAGCAGGTGAATGACCTCTCCCCAGTGTGAACTCGCTGGTGTTTCTAGAGGCCAAATAACTGAGTAAATCCCTTCCCACACACTGTACATCTGAACGGCCTCTCCTCATTGTGAACTCGCTGGTGTAGCAGCAGATCACTTGTGGTTTTATAACTCTTCTCACATTCAGTACATTTGAAAGGTCTGTTATCACTGTGAACCAGTCTGTGAGTAGCGAGGTGGGATGATCGTGTGAATCTTTTCCCACACACAGAGCAGGTGAATGGTCTCTCCCCAGTGTGAGTGCGTTCGTGTTCAATGAGATTCTGTGATCGTTTGAATAGCTTCCCACAGTGAGAGCAGCTGAACTGTCTCTCAGTGCGAACAACCTGGTGCTTGACCAGGTCCTCTGAGCTTTTAGAGTTGTTATCACAGTCTGACTGGTTAAACAGCCTCTCATCAATGTGAACTTGCTGGTGGGTCCGCAGGTGGGATGACTGAATGAATCCCTTCCCACACATGGAGCAGGTGAACGGCCTCTCTCCAGTGTGACTGCGTCGATGTATTTCCAGCAGGGATGGGTAATTGAATCCCTTCCCACAATCCTCACATTTCCACGGTTTCTCCGTGGTGTCGGTGTTGTTGTGTATGTCCAGTTTGGATGGTCAGTGGAAGCCTCGTCCACACACAGAACACGACAGTGAATGGGGTGATGTTTTTTCAGGCTGTGTAACTGGTTAAAGCTCTTTCCACAGTCAGTTCACTGGATCACTCTCACTCGGGTGTGTGTGTGTCTCGGTGCTTTTCCAGTCACACTGATGTTTGAAATCTTTTCCCACGGACAGAACAGACAAACATTTCTCCTTCCACATTCAAAGACCGATGGTATTCAGGTGCTCATGAATTGAGTGACTCTGTCAGATCTCGATATGATGTTTGGTTTGAGTTTCCCATCTGCAAATCATCGTCCTCTTGTACCTTGTAAAAGACATTGACAGTGTCAGGATTACCATTAGTGCAGGATAGAAATTTAGAACCGACAATTCCAGTTTCTATGATTTTTTTCCTCTCTTGTTTCCCCAAACTTGTGGTCCAATCAAACGTCCTTCTCAACTAAACCAGAATGTTGTTTCCAGTGTCTATGAGACATCCTGTACCCTGAGGTGTCCACCGGTGTGGAAGGTCTCACGAGTTCCGGTAGACACCGTACGCCCCCCTCTCCAGGACCACCCAGGGATTGACAAGACCACAGAAGAGGGACTGACAGCCAGAGTTAACCCCCCGCCACTCTGTAAATTGCTGCTTTAATCAGGCCCAAGAGCAGGTCCAGGAGCCGATCCTCTGACTTATTCAGTCCCCTCCACACTGGGCAGGCAGTGATTAGGAGTGTGGGGTTGAAGTATAAACCAAATGGAGAAGCAGTTCCTTCAGATAACTATCCAGGGGCTATCTAGCTGGTTTAACTCAGTGAGCTAGATAGCTGGTTTGTGATGCAGAATAAGGCCAATAGCGTGGGTTCAATTCCCGTACCAGCTTACACAAACAGACGCCGGAATGTGGCGACTAGGGGCTTTTCACAGAAACTTCATACTTGTGACAATAAAAGGTTATTATTAGAGGCTGTAACCTATGATTGAAAATAAATATGAGACCCAAATTGGGAAGCATTGCTGTCTCACGGTGCCAAAGACCCGGGCCCGGGTCACTGTCCGTGCGCCGTTTACACATACTCCCCGTGTCTGTGTATGTCTCCCCCACAGCCCAAAAGAAAGGGGAGCTGAATTGGCCACGGTATATTGCCCCATAATTGGAATAAAAGAACTGGATGCTTTAAATTCATTTAAAAAAATTAAAATTATATGACCCAACATCATGCCCAACCCGAAAGTGGGGAATATGTTTTAAAACGTGCTGTCCTGGATGGTGTCTGACCCGGACACTAGGACCCGGTGAGAACAGAAACCTGAAGCTCCGCCTACTCTCTATCACGTCTAAAGGCCACAGCGCATGCGCTCCGCGCTGAACCAGAATGGCGACCGTTATCCATAAGCTGTGTCTGGGGAAAAAAAACCCCAGAAACGGAAACGCGGGACTTGCAGAGTCACATTCGGGGTTTGAGGCCCTCACCAGGTATTTAGAAACCCTCCCTATCCAGATCCGTCCCCATCGATCCCTCAGAGTTTCCTCATCCTTCCCGCTGCAGAGACGACAAAAGAGCAACTCTGCCCATCGCCATTACTTACACTGCGCATGCTCCCATACTGGGCGATACTGCGCCTGCGCAGTACATTACGCTGGTGTGAATAGGGGACATTCACTACCGCGGGGAATGCTGGGTAAAACAATTGCCATCGAAAATACTAAAACCAAAGTGAAAGTGCTGGAAAATGTCAGCAGGTCTGGCAGCATGTGGAGAGGAAAGAGCTAACGTTTTCATTTTTTCATTTCACGTTTGGAGTCCAGATGACCCTTTGTCAAAGCTGTAAATACTAATCGAAAATACTAATTAGTTGTGATCTTTTTTGCTGTGATATGGATATTGGGGGGAAATGGGAAATTTATAAAATTAGGAATCAAGTAATACATAAACCCATGTGTACAGACCCTCCATTATCCATCAGAAAGATGGAGTGATGATGTGGAGATGTGGGACTGGGATGAGCACAGTAAGAAGTCTGACAACACCAGGTTAAAGTCCAACAGGTTTCAAACACTAGCTTTTGGAGCACTGCTCCTTCCTCAGGTGATTATACAGGGGCTATATAACTGGTTCAGCTCAGTGTGCTAGATAGCTGGTTTGTGGTGCACAATAAGGCCAACAGCGTGGGTTCAATTCCCGTAAGATGGAGTGGTCATTGGTGGAGAATTTCAAATGCCCCAAAGTTTTCCAAAGCAGCAGCAATGACAGAGTCCAATGCAAACACAGAAGGTGGGGTGACTTGAGTGAAGCATTTCGGTGGTGCAATGGTTAGCACTATTGCCTCACCGTGCCAGAGACTAGAATTCAATGCCGGCATTGGGTGACTGTGTGGAATTTGCACTTTCTCCCCATGTCTGCGTGCCTTTCCTCTGGGTGCTGAGGTTTGCTCCCACAGTCCAAAGATGTGCAAAAAAGGTGGACTGGCTGTTCAAAACTGCCCCTTTGTGTCCAGGGATGTTCAAGTTATTTGGGGTTATGGGGATAGGGCAGGGAAGTGAGCCTAGGTAGTGTGCTCTTGCAGAGGGCAGGTGCAGACTTGATGGGTCGAGTAGCCTCCTTCTGCACTGTAGGAATTCTTGGTTCTATTGCACCTAGTAACTGTCAGGATTGTATTTGCGTGGATATTCCAGGTCAGTTTTAAAAATTAATTCATGGGAGGGTGTGGCTGGTTTCATCAGCATTTATTGCCAATCCCTGGTTGCCCTTGAGAAGTTGCTGGTGAGTTGCCTTCTTGAACTGCTGCAGCCAATGTGGTGCTGGAGAGGGCAGCACGGTTGTGCAGTGGGTTAGCCCTGTTGCCTCACGACGCCGAGGTCCCAGGTTCGATCCCGGCTTTGGGTCACTGACTGTGTGGAGTTTACACATTCTTCCCGTGTTTGCGTGGGTTTCGCCCCCACAACCCAAAGATGTGCAGGCTAGGTGGATTGGCCACGCTAATTTACCCCTTAATTGGAAAAACTGAATTGGGTACTCTAATTTATTTTTTTTAAATTAAAAATGTGGTGTAGGAGTACTCACGGTGCTGTTAGGGATAATTCCAGGAATTTCCTGGAGGAATGGCAATATATCTCCTTGTCAGGGTGGTGAGTGGCTTGGAGGGTAATTTCCAGGTGGTGTTTTTACCCAAGTGTCTGCTGCCCTTATCCTCGGTGGCAGCGGTTGTGGATTTTATTTTATAGCAGGTTTAATATAGATTTTTTTTTTAAATCTTTGGAAGGACGTTAGTGAACATTTGGAACAATTCCAGCAACTTTCTTACCACTTCACCTTAGTTCCAACCCCACAATTTACCAGATGTGTTCAGCTGAATTTCACAATTTGCCTTTGTGTTTTTGTGGCTTGTCTCTCATGTTTCCCTCTTTCTGTTTTCAATTCATTTTTCAGGGTATTAGAAGATGAGAAATTTCTGACAATCATAAATCAAAGACCACGTCAAGATCTGACCCAGTCACTCGATTCTTCAGGATGAAAAAAATGAAATGAAAATTGCTTATTGTCACAAGTAGGCTTCAAATGAAGTTACTGTGAAAAGCCCCTAGTCGCCACATTCCGGCGCCTGTTCGGGGAGGCTGGTATGGGAATTGAACCGTGCTGCTGGCCTGCCTTGGTCTGCTTTAAAAGCCAGCTATTTAGCCCAGTGTGCTAAACAAGCCCCTAAACAACACTAAAGGGCTCCACCAGGATTTGAACCCGGGACCTCTAGCAAGCTTCAACACTGAAAAGCCCGAAGCGGGCATCATATCCCTAAACCAACGAGCCACTTTCTGAATATCTGAATATCATCAGCTTTTGAACATGGAAGGAAAAAGCACTGTTCACAGTGGGGTAAAACTGCATCTGTGTTGTGCGTGTGGACAAGGTTTCAACCGTTCATCTGGCCCGATGAGACACAAGCGCAGTCACAACGGGGAAAGACCGTATAAATGTGGAGACTGTGGGAGAGGATTCAATTACCCAGTTGGCCTGGAAAGTCACCGACACACTCACACTGGAGAGAGACCTTTCACCTGCTCAGTGTGTGGGAAGGGATTCACTCAGTTGGCTGGCCTGTTGATACACCAGCGCATTCACAGCAGGGAGAGGCAGTTCACCTGCTCCTAATGTGGAAAGGGATTTACTCAGTCATCGGCCCTGCTGATACATTGGCACATTCACACAGGGGAGAGGCCGGTCACCTGCTCTGTGTGTGGGAAGGGAAGCACTGATTTCTCTGCTCTGCAGAAACACCAGCGAGTTCACACCAACAAGAGAGAGTTTAATTGATTAAACTGATTGTGGAAAGAGTTTTAAAAGACCACGCATACTGAGGGAGCACCAGTACATTCACACCGGTTCCACACAGTTCAGCTGCTCTCACTGCCGGAAGGGGTTCAGGGCATCTTTCCACCTTGTGGCACATGAGTACATTCACACTGGAGACAGGCCATTCACTTGCTCTGAATGTGGGAAGGGATTTAATCGATCATCCAACCTGCAGAAACACCAACGTGCTCACAGTGATGAGAGACCGTTTAAATGCCCAGACTGCAGGAAGTGTTATAAAAGTTCTGAGGAATTGCGGCGTCATCAACGTGTTCACTGACGAGAGAACGTTCACATGTTCTCACTGCGGGACTGTGTTCAGGAGAAAAGGCGACCTAACTGTACACCAGCGAATCCATACTGGGGAGAGACTGTTCACCTGCCATGTGTGTGGGAAAGGATTCACTTGATTATCCCATCTCGCTGCACACCAACATGTTCACATGACTGAGAGACTGTTTAAATGTTCTGACTGTGAGAAGAGCTTTAAAAGCAGAAAACTTCTGCTCACACACCAGCATAATCACTCGGGAGAGAGACTATTCACCTGCACTGAGTGTGGGAAAGGATTCACCCGGTCATCCACTCTGCTGAGGCACCAGCAGGTTCACAGCGAAGAGAAGCCATTCACTTGTTCCACCTGCCGGAAGGGATTTACCCAGTCATACAACCTGCTGAGACACCAGCAAGTTCACCAGTGATTACAGGGGTGTGATTCTGCTGTTATTGCTGCTGTTAATCACATCCAGGACTGTTTATTCTGATAGTTGGGAGTTTATTTCTGATGTAAAGCAGCCTTATTGGACTTGGTGTGTGTCCCACAGCATCTCTCATTCATGCGTGAATAGAACATCATCTCTGCAAACCTTGTTTTAAATTTGCATTGAACTGAACATTAACAATAAACAGATCTCAGTCCAATCCTGCAGCTGTATATTGACAGGGGAAAGCCTGTTCTGTAACTCGAGGATAAGGCTGTGTAAGCTCTGAATGTAATCATCAGGTTCGAGCTATTTGATAGACACCTAACTTGTCAGATATTGAAGGAATTACTCGGAAAGTAAACTCACCGATTTCTAACCTCAGACTCTGGTCCTGCTGTAATGAACACTCAGCATCCATTAGTGCTGATTTACAGTGAATCACTGATTATTCTGTGGGATCTTTGTTACTTGTTTTGTGAAATATCTCTCCTCATTAGTGCTGAATTACTGGATAACTCGGATTGCACTTAGACATGATTTGGATTGAGTTTAAAGATGTGCAGGTTAGCTGGATTGGCTATGCTAAATTGTCCCTTAGTGTCCAAAGAGGTGCAGGTTAGCTGGATTGGCTATGCTAAATTATCCCTTAGTGTCCAAAGAGGTGCAGGTTAGCTGGATTGGCTATGCTAAATTATCCCTTAGTGTCCAAAGATGCGCAGGTTAGCTGGATTGGCTATGCTAAATTATCCCTTAGTGTCCAACGATGTGTAGGTTAGCTGGATTGGCTATGCTAAATTGTCCCTTAGTGTCCAAAGACGTGCAGGTTAGCTGGGTTGGCTATGTTAAATTGTCCCTTTGTGTCCAAAGATGTGTAGGTTAGCTGGATTGGCTATGCTAAATTGTCCCTTAGTGTCCAAAGATGTGCAGGTTAGCTGGATTGGCTATGCTAAATTGTCCCTTAGTGTCCAAAGATGTGAAGGTTGGGTGGGATTACAGGGATAAGGCAGGGTAGTCGTCCCAGGTAAGGTGCTCTTTTGGAGGGTCGGTACAGACTGATGGGCTGAATGGCCTCCTTCTGATTCTGTGTCAATAAAGGGTCTATGTGCCTAGATAAATTGGTAATTTGTAGCCGATAAACAATGTTTATGTCCTGACTTGTAGTCTGGCGTCTTTGTGATTTGTGAGGAAAGATTTAATTCACTCACTCAGCAGCTTGAGGGGAACCAGACTGAGGTTTAATGAACATAATGAGCAGGAATAGGCCATTCGGTCCTTCGAGCCTGTCCTGCTATTCTTGTTTTATTTGTCATGGGGATATGTCTATCACTGGCTGAGCCAGCATTTATTGCCCATTCCTAAATTGTCCTTGAACTGATTTGTCATTTCAGAGGTTTTTTAATGTGGGTCTGGAGTCACATGTAGGCCAGACCAGATAATGGTGGCATATTTACTTCCCTGAAGGGCATTAGATAGTTTTTACAACAATTGATAATTGTTTTCATGGTCATCATAAGATATTTAATTTAAGATTTTTATTGAATTCAAATTTGACCATCTGCCATAGTGGGATTCGAACCCAGATCCCAGGAGCAGTCCCCTGTGTCTCTGGGTTACTGACACTGTGACAATACCACTACCCCACCGCCTCCTCGATCATCACTGATTGTCTACTCCAACTCCACCTCCCTGTACTCTCCCCATAGCTCTCAATTCCCTTTATACACAAAAATATATCAAATTGTCTTAATGACACTCACTGACTGAGCATCCATTGCTCTCTGGGAGAGAGAATTCCAGAAATTCACAACCTTGGTGAAGAAATTGCTCATCACAATCTGAAATGGGGAACCCTTTATTCTGAGACTGCGAGTCAGTGTCCCAGATTCCCCAGTCAGGAAAATAAAACATCTTCAGCGTCTAACCACTCCAGACCTTTATGAATCATATGTACTAATGGCATCACCTCTCATTTTTCTAACCACCACAAAATTTAGGCCTAGTCTAATTTTATCAGCACCCAGTCACCAAGTCCCGAATAATAAGGATAGATTCTAGCATTTCGCCTACACTTGATGTTTGGCTAACTGGACGATGGGTTCCCATTTTATCTCTCTCTACTTTCTGGAATAGTGAGTGTAGAATTTGTATGTTTTCTACTTTTCAGTCCTTGGAAAGTAAGGAAGTAGGGTGTCTGGACCAGAGGATATAGTCACCATTTAGTCCCATTAATTTCTCCACTCTCTATTGTTATGGGCCAGGGTTTAGAGAACCCCAAAGTGGATCACGGAATTCACCTGACCCACAACTTTTAATAGATTGTGGTATGGGGAGCACACGGCCCACTCTAAAGGTACAGCAGAAATGGAAAAGTATTTTTTTAAAGCAAAACAATGTTTATTCTATGAACTCAAGTTAACCTTTTTGAAACATAGTGAACATCTTAGCAACCATTAATTCAAATACAACCCCCAAAGAATACAACACCAAGTAATGCTTGCGCTGTCCTTTTAACATCTAGAAGACTTACAAAAAACAACCTTTTAAAAGAAGATCAGGTTAAAGTCACTACTGAAAACATTTATAATTCTGAATTCACCAAATGATCAAGAGATAGTGTTTTGATGGCAGAGAGAACAGCAGAACACCTACTTGGTCTGGCTTTAGCTCCAACACTGAAAACAAAACTAAAACACACCCTGCAGCCTGCTCAAAAACGAAAGTGAAAAGCAGACAGACAGCCTAGCTCCACCCACTCTCTGACATCACTGGAGTATCACCCATTTCTTAAAGGTAGTCTCACATGACACTATTTCTATAGGTTCCTCATTCGGACTGGATAAGGGAATCTGTAACCTGCATCTGCAAAGCTGTCTGCAGCTCAGTCAGGATTCATGCAGCTTCCACTCTTCATCAATCAAACACATTTTCAATGGGAATTAAATGGACTTTTTCATTTTTTAAACTTTTATTCACATTATAAATGTCAGAAAGCATCAATCAACAACTTTTCTGTAAAATTCTATAAAATGATGTTGAAACGTGTGTCTGACTGGTTTTTCATTATTACTGGCATTTGATTAACATATTTGTATTGTTGACCAATTTTTTAAAAGTTGACTCTTCCTTGTATTAATGTTGCCGTCCGCCCCCTGCACTGAACCCTTAGTTCCCCCTTGTAATTAGAACGTTTTTGTTTCCTACGATGATGACAGATAAAAAGTATTTGTTTTGTTTCTGTTATTTCCTTATTTCAATTATAATTTCCCCTTTATCTGTCTCTCATTGGGGCATGTTTACTTTCACTCATCTCTTCCTATCTACACACCTACAGAAATATCTGCTTTGTAAACTCCACGAGTCCAGACTCAAATTCCCATTTACATTTAATTCAGGCTGTTGTTTCTCAAGTCGATGATCCCGACCACTGTGATCCCACTCCTTTTTTTAAATTGTTTTCTTTTTATTACTTTATCAGAGTTACAAAGCCAGATCTCAGAGTGTGGACAGGGGCAAACCCCTAATCCAGCTCCTTGCCTGCTCCAAAAACCAATTCAAATTGAATCCAATTCATGGTCCCCACGAGAGCGACATCCCAGATCCAGGCACTAGAAGGATGAGGGGGGATCTTATTGTAACTTACATGATACTGTGAGGTCTGGATAGAGAGGATGCGGAGAGGATGTTTCCACTTGTAGGAAAACTAGAAGCAGAGGACACCATCTCAGGCTAAAGGACGATCCTTCAAAACAGACATGAGGAGGAATTTCTTCAGCCAGAGGGTGGTTAATCTGTAGAACTCATTGCTGTAAAGGCTGTGGAGGCTAAATTACGGAGTGTCTTTAAGACAGAGATACATAGGTTCTTGATTAATAAGGGGATCAGGGGTTATGGGGAGAAGGCAGGAGAATGGGGATGAGAAAAATATCAGCCATGATTGAATGGCGGAGCAGACTCAATGGGCCGAGTGGCCTAATTCTGCTCCTATGTCTTGTGGGCTTATTACACCTGACCTCACGCTGACCTTAGCCAAAAGGCCGAGAGGCGATGTGATTCCACTCTTAACACCACTTGAAAGATCCAGAGTGAGGAATCATTACCCGAAAAGAGGATTGAGCTGAGGAGTGATTTTAAAACAGTTTATTGGGAAGCAACAAACTGGAGTTAAATGGTCAGAAATAGTGAACACTTTTTTAGGTGAGGATGGTTTCTGGCTCCTGGAGGACAAACAGAAGGATTGTGCCGAGTGAGTGTTGGTGTCCATGGCTGGTGGCTGCCGTCTCCTCTGAACGGTTCACTGGTGTCGGTGTCCATGGCTGGTAGCTGCCGTCTCCTCTGAACGGTTCACTGGTGTCAGTGTCCATGGCCGGTGGCTGCCGTCTCCTCTGAACGGTTCACTGGTGTTGGTGTCCATGGCTGGTGGCTGCAGTGTCCTCTGAACGGTTCACTGGTGTGAGCCAGATTTCGATGTTTGGATGAAGCCAATCACTTTGAAATCTCCTTGTTCTTGAGAGCCATTGTTAATTGTTGCACACAGTTGGGTTACGACTGGCTCATAATGTCCAATTGTATAAGTGTTAAAAATGTCTTCTTTCAGGGGCTATGCTCAAGACATTGTCCTTGGCTGAGATAACAGGTCTGTCCTGTGTTTGTCAGTCAGCAAGTTGACATAGAAGCTTTCTTCAGAATACAGAGGGAGAGCTATTTCTGGAATATGCCATACATTTCTGATGATTTTACATAAGTCGATTAAACTGTGATTTCTAACAATCTATTACTTGGATTGAACTTGTCTCCATTCCTGGTCTGAGGGGATTTCTGGACAAGATGGGAGATGGGAAAGATAACATTCTGAACTCTCAATTCTCCACCAATTCCCATTCCCTTTCTGGGCGATAACAGAGGCTTCACTGTGTGTAATGTACAAATCAGTGAGAATTGGCAGCAAGGGCTGATCAGCACTTTCTAATCGGAAATGTTAATCAGTGGAACAAATCAGACACTGAATTGTAGATTTTGTACCAAAGGTCATTTTGTGATTGAAGGAAAAGTCCAGAACATTGTTGTAAACTAATTTCCAATGAGAGTTTCTGAATTATGGGGAAAGATCACAGACAGCGTTTCCAGAATTCTGCAGCCCCGAGAACACAATCAGCTATAGATCCAGAATAATTAATTCCAGCTCAGCTAAACAGTGGATTAACATTAGCAGAAACAAACCCCATCTGTCAGAACGAATGTTATTCGGGCCTAGTTGTCAGTAACAGCGGCAATAACAGCAGATCCAATCCCTGAGTCACTTGTGACGTCGCTGGTGTTTCAGCAATTGGGATGAATCAATGAACCCCTTCCCACACTCGGGGCAGATGAACGGCCTTTCCCCAGTGTGAACCCGTTCATGTCTCAGCAGTTGGGATGAATCAGTGAATCCTTTCCCACACTCGGAGCAGGTGAATGGCCTTTCCCCAGTGTGAATCTGTTCATGTCTCAGCAACTGGCATGAATCAGTGAAGCCCTTCCCACACTCGGAGCAGGTGAACGGCCTCTCCCCACTGTGAACCCGCTGGTGTAATGCTAGGTTAGATGACTGAGTGAATCCCCTCCCACACAAAGAGCAGGTGAATGGTCGCTCCCCTCTGTGAATTCGTTGGTGTACGATGAAGCTGCTAGAATGCCTGAAGCTCTTTCCACAGTCAGTGCAGCTGAATGGTTTCTCCCCAGTGTGAACTCGCTGGTGTTTCTGCAGGGTGGATGAAAGCCTAAAGCTCATTCCACAGTCAGTGCAGCTGAATGGTTTCTCCCCAGTGTGAATTCGCTGGTGTGACACTAGGTTGGATGAGTTAATGAATCCCTTCCCACACACAGAGCAGGTGAATGGCCTCTCCCCAGTGTGAACCCGCTTGTGTAATGCTAAGTGTGTTGACCGAGCGAATCCCTTCCCACACACAGAGCAGGTGAATGGCCTCTCCCCAGTATGAACCCGCTGGTGTATTGCTAAGTTTGACGACCGAGTGAATCCCTTCCCACACACGGAGCAGGTGAACGGCCTGTCTCCACTGTGAGCGCGTCGATGAGTTACCAGCTGGGAGGGGAAGGTGAATACCTCCCCACATTTCCACAGTTTCTCCATGGTGCCAGTGTCCTTGTGTCTCTCCACACAGAACAAGTGTACAGTTTCTTCCCAGAGCAATTAAGTTATATTTTTTCAAGCTGTGTAAGTGCTACAGTCAGTTTTCAGGAGCACACATTCGGGTGTTAGTGTTTCTCGGTGTTCTTCAAGTCACACTGATATTTTAAATCTTTTTCCAAATGAGAACCTTCTTCTTTCCACATTCAGAAGTTGATGATATTCAGGTCCTGAAGAATAGAGTTATTCTGTTGAATGTTGATCTGATGTTTTGTTTGAGATTTCCGATGGCAAATTCTCCTCACCTTCTAATATCCTGTAAAAGGTGTTACAAAAGTCATCACTGTCAGTCCAGGATAGAAATTCTAAACAGACAATTTTAATTTCTCAGGCATATTTTTTCCTCTCTTGTTCCACCAAAGCAGTAAATCTCCGTCCCACACACTCTCCCTCCTTCTTGGGCTGAAATCCAAACCCATCTCACGATCTTCTCCATTTCTTTCCTCAACTCCAAGTTTTCTCCCTCTCTCTACTCTGCCTGAGTTCAGTTCTCCAAAACACCCTGAAAAAGGAATTTCTGTCAGTCCCAGATAGACATTCAGAAGAGACCAAAATTCTTCTTGGTTTCAGTTTGCTGCGTGCACATCTTTTCCACTTCTCACCCTGTATAGGAGTTTCCAGAATCCATGTTAGTCAATGGCAGTGGTGGCGTTGTCACTGGACTAATTAACCAGAGACCCAGTCCCAGAACAATGCCCTGTGGGGGTCCCAGGTTCAAATCCTGCCACTGCAGATGGTGAAATTTGAATTTAATAAAAATCTGGAATTAAAAGACTAATGGTGACCATGAAACCACTGATAATTGTTCTTAAAAAATCTGGTACACGAATGCCATTTAAGGAAGGAAATCTGCCATCTTTGTCTGGCCTACATGTGGCTCCAGACCCACAGCAATATGGTTGACCTTTAAATGCCCCCCCAAAGGCAATTAGGGACGGGCAATAAATGCTGGCACAGACTGCGACGTCCACATGCCATCAACAAATTTAAAATATGTCCAGGAATCAATTCACAAATTTCTCTCTTTCTGATCACTGAGCCTTAATGGTGGCGCATGCGCCCTCATGTACATTGTTCAATAGGAAGATGGCGAATGCGCATGCGCCTTTCTGATGGCCCCCAGACAATGGCAGCCGTTACCTGGGATACTCAGCAGGAAAGGTCGCTCAGCCGCAAGCACGGGTCTACTAACTGTTTATTCTGGTTTTGAATCTTCCACGGAGTGGTTATGAATTCTCTCAGGTTATTCTGCAGACTTCATTCCTCCCACTTAGCGGCGGCATTATCCAAAGCGCTGGCGATCATCTCCCATCCACTCTGTCCAGTTCCAGCATCAGCACTGCGCATGCTCGTCACAGCTGCGCGCTGAGCATGGAAGTCCCCGCGAAGAGGTGTAAGGGGCGGGGCAACTATGGGGCGGGGCCGCTGTCTGCGGGGGGCGGGGCTCCTGGCTCCGAGGGGCGAGGCCACTGTCTCAGAGGGGCGGGGCTCCTATCTCCGAGGACCGGGCCTGCGCTCTGCAAGCGCAGACGTCACCGCGGAACAGGGTGTTTCCTATTGGCTGATTCAGGAAGGTTACATTATGACGCCACAATATGGAAATTGTATCGGAGGAAATCCATTCTTGCCCCTTTTCCAAGTCACAACAGCAGCTTAAAGTACAACAGGTTTATTTCAAATCAGAAGCTTTTGAAGGAGCAGCGCTCCGAAAGCTTGTGAGTTAAAATAAACCTGTTGGACTGTTGTGAGACTTTTGACTTTGCCCACCCCAGTCCAGCGGAGGGATCTCCATATCATTTATTTTCTCGTTCTGGGATAAATTTATGACTTGCAGGAACAGAAGGGAAAGGAAGTGAATCCAGTGAGGGTGCAGACTCTGGAAAGGTTGGACAAGGGCTCTCCCTCTCTCTTAAAGACAATGCCATTCAAGATTCTCTTCAGGTTAACGTGCAGGTTCAACGGGCAGTTAGGAAGGCAAATGCAATGTTAGCATTCATGTCGAGAGGGCCAGAATACAAGAGCAAGGATGTACTTCTGAGGCTGTACAAGGCTCTGGTCAGATAACATTTGGAATTTTGGACCCCGTATCGAAGGAACGATGTGCTGGCCTTGGGAAAGGGTCCATAGGAGGTTCACAAGAATGATCCCTGGAATGAAGAACTTGATGACACTGGGTCTGTACTGGTTGGGAGTTCAGAAGGATCAGGGGGGATCTTATTGAAACTTACAGGATATTGTGAGGCCTGGATAGTGTGGATGTGGAGAGGATGTTTCCACTCGTTGGAAAACTGGAACCAGAGGACACAATCTCAGACTAAAGGGACAATTCTTTAAAACAGAGATGAGGTTGAATTTCTTTAGCCAGAGGGTGGTGAATCTGTGGCACTCTTTGCCGCAGAAGGCTGTGGAGGCCAAATCACTGAGTGTCTTTAAGACAGAGATAGATAGGATTCTTGATTAATAAGGGGATCAGTAGTTACGGGCAGAAGGGAGAAGAATGGGGATGAGAAAATATCATGATTGAATGGCAGAGCAGACTCGATGGGGCAAGTGGCCTAATTCTGCTCCTATATCTTATGGTGTTGGATCCTGAGTTTTTATTTTCTACAATAGGGGCTGTTTAGCACAGGGCTAAATCACTGGCATTGAAAGCAGACCAAGCAGGTTCAATTTGCGTAACAGCCTCCCTGAACAGGTGCCGGAATATGGCGACTAGGGGCTTTTCACAGTAACTTCATTTGAAGCCTATTTGTGAAAATAAGTGATTTTCATTTCATTTCATTTTGTCAAATGCCTTCTGGAAATCTAAGGACAGTGCATTCACCTGTTCCCTTTTAGCCACAGTACATGTGACTCCATCAAATAACTGATAAATTGGTTAAACATGATTTGCCTTTCACAAAACCATGTAGACTCTGCCTGATTACCGTCAATTTTTCTAACATGTTCCCTATGACAGATGTTTAGTTAACTGGCCTGTCGTTTCCAGCTATCTGCCCCCCCCCCCTTTTACTTTTGTTATTTTCCAATTTAATGGATTCATCTCTATATCGAGCAAATTTTGAAAAATGAAACGGGTGCATCAACTCTCTCATTAGCTGCTTCTTTCAAGATCTTATGGTGAAGTCGACCCGAATCCGGGGTTTTGTCGGCCTGCAGACTCAAACATTGCTCATTAACACTTCCCTGGTGATTGTAATTTTTCTGAGTTCCTCTGTCCCTTGCATTTGCTGATTTACAGATATTTCTGAAATGTTACTTGATTCCTCTACAGTGAAGGCTGATGCAAATACCTGTTGAATTCAGCCCCACCTCAACCCATTTGTTTTCATTTCATTTTAACTGTCTTTTACCATTTCTTTCTTTCCTGCACCTTTCTCCTCTTTGCTTCCCCCTTCCCCTCCCCCCACACCTACAGTTCATCCTCTGATGTTAGTTTCCCTGCTGTTTGACCTTTCACATCTTTTGTCCTCTCTGGGGACTGCCATTAGCACTCTTTCTCATTGGTATCTGTGGCCATTAGCACCCGGTTTCCCTGGGTTTCTGTGGCTATGACTTCAATTCTCACCCCACAGTCTAAATATTTCTCACTCTGTCTGTTAGCTTTGACAAAGAGTCATCGGACTCCCTACAGATGCTGCCAGACTTGCTGCGATTTTCCAGCATTTTCCCTTTTGTTTCAGATTCCAGCATCCACAGTAATTTGCTTTTACCTGTTCAATTCATTTGCCATAACTTTACTTTCCATTGTTAATTTCCCAGATTGCTTGCGAGAGCATCAACACTCACTTGAAGAAAGAAGGAAGAAAGAAGAATTTAATTATTTACTATCACAAATATCTATTGAAACTCTATCTGTCTTTATATTTCTAGCCAGCTTTCTCTGGTTCTCTAATTATTTCCTCATTATTAATATTTTTGTGTTTATATTTGATGCTTTATATTCTGCCCAATGTTCTGACCTGCTATCTGCCTTTGCGCTGTTGCATGCTTTGTAAAAAAACATTGATATGTCTTTAACTTTTTTAGTTAAAGACAGATGCTGTGTCCTCCCCTTGGAATTTTCCATTCTCATGAGAATGTATCTATTCTGTTTATACTGAAATATCTCTTTCAATGTCTGCTACTGAATCTCTATTGACCTGACACACAAGCTCATTTTAAAGTTCATTGTAGCTAGCTCTGCTTTGATGCCCTCATAATTGCTCCTATTATAACATAGAACATAGAACACTACAGCGCAGTAGGGGCCCTTCGGCCCTCGATGTTGCGCCGACCTGTGAAACCATCTGAAGCCAATCTGTCCTACACTATTCCATTTTCATCCATATGTCTATCCAGTGACCACTTAAATGCCCTTAAAGTTGGCGAGTCTACTACTGTTGCAGGCAGGGCGTTCCACACCCCTACTACTCTCTGAGTAAAGAAACTGCCTCTGACATCTGTCCTATATCTACCACCCCCTCAATTTAAAGCTATGTCCCCTCGTGTTGGTCATCACCATCCGAGGAAAAAGACTCTCACTGTCCACCCTATCTAACCCTCTGACTATCTTATATGTCTCTATTAAGTCACCTCTCAGCCTTCTCCTCTCTAACGAAAACAACCTCAATTCCCTGAGCCTTTCCTCATAAGACCTTCCCTCCATACCAGGCAACATCCTAGTAAATCTCCTCTGAACCCTTTCCAAAGCTTCCACATCCTTCCTATAATGTGGTGACCAGAACTGCACGCAGTACTCCAGGTGCGGCCGCACCAGAGTTATGTACAGCTGCAGCATGACCTTGTGGTTCCGAAACTCAATCCCCCTGCTTATAAAGGCTAGCACACCATATGCCTTCTTAACAGCCCTATTAACCTGGGTGGCAACTTTCAGGGATTTATGTACCTGGATGCCGAGATCTCTCTGTTCATCTACACTACCAAGAATCTTGCCATTAGCCCAGTACTCTGCATTTCTGTTACTCCTTCCAAAGTGAACCACCTCACACTTATCCACATTAAACTCCATCTGCCACCTCTCAGCCCAGCTCTGCAGCTTATCTATGTCCCTCTGTATCCTATAACATCCTTCAGCACTATCCACAACTCCACCGACCTTCGTGTCATCTGCAAATTTACTAACCCATCCTTCTACACCCTCTTCCAGGTCATTTATAAAAATGACAAACAGCAGTGGCCCCAAAACAGATCCTTGCGGTACACCACTAGTAACTGAACTCCAGGATAAATATTTGCCATCAACCACCACCCTCTGTCTTCTTTCAGCTAGCCAATTACTGATCCAAACCGCTAAATCACCTTCAATTCCATACTTCCTTATTTTCTGCAATAGCCTACCGTGGGGAACCTTATCAAACGCCTTACTGAAATCCATATGCACCACATCAACAGCTTTACCCTGATCCACCTGTTTGGTCACCTTCTCAAAAAACTCAATAAGGTTTGTGAGGCATGACCTACCCTTCACAAAACCGTGTTGAGTATCACTAATCAACTTGTTCTTTTCAAGATGATTATAAACCCTATCGCTTATAACCTTTTCCAACATTTTACCCACAACCGAATTATTGAAGCTAAACTTATTGTCTTGGACTCAATCTTCTTCCCCTCAAACTGCATGTCAAATTCAATCATATTATGATCACTGTTACCTGGGGATGCCTTCACCATGAGGTTATCAATTAATCTTTGTTGCACAATACCCAGCCTGGTGTTACCTGACCTCTGGTTGGCTCCAAAATGTGCTGATTGTAGAAACTATCGCAAAAAACATTCTGTGAACTCACCTATGCTACCTTCAACAAACTGATGTTTCCAGTCTATAAGTCGAGTAAAATCCCCTTTGATTATCGCTGTACCTTTTCTGACAGACTCCCATTATCTCTTCCTTAACACTCTGTCCTACTGTGCCGTTACAAGTAGTAGGTCTGCACACCACTCCCAGAAGTAAATTCTTGCCTTAACCATTTTTCATCTCAAACCAAACCACTCCTACATCCTGGTTTCCTGAGCTTAGATCATCCCTGTCTAATGTGCGGACACCATCAATAATTAACAGAGCTGCTCTTCCACCTTTTCCGAGATTTCTGTCCTTCCTAAAGTTCACATACACTACAATATTCAGCTCACCACCACCTTTTGAAGGGAAATGGATGATGTGCAATAAATGTTGGACTGACCAGCGACACCCACATACCACGAATGAATATAAAACAATTCAGGTCCCAATCTATTTCTCTGAATGGCCATCAGATCGTACTTACTTATTTCTATAGGTGCTGCCAATTCATCAGTTTTGTTTCAAATGCTACTTGTGTTTTGCTGCAGAGCCTTTGGTTTTGTTCTTTTATTATTTTTGTAGCGTTTATCTGATGTAATTTTAAATGTGTTCTCTCCGTCTCTTCCTGCCACAGTCTGTTTATCATTTCCCATATTCTTACCTTTCTCTCTGGTCTTACTCTTTACTTTACCACATCATACAGAACAAATCAGAAAAGACACAACAATGGAACAATCGGTAACAGTTCATCAATCAGTCTCCTCCTATCTGAAAATGAAAATGAAAATTGCTTATTGTCACAAATAGGCTTCAAATTAAGTTACTGTGAAAAGCCCCTAGTCACCACATTCTGGCGCCTGTTCGGGGAGGCTGGTACAGGAATTGAACCGTGCTGCTGGCCTGCCTTGGTCTGCTTTCAAAGCCAGCAATGTGCTAAACCAGCCCCGATCTTAGAGAAATCAAGGACTCGAACATTGTCGTTTACACAAGGCTAATTTTATTAATCTATATCCAGAATATTAAACTTCGGCTGAGTCACAGGAATGATTAACATCAACTGAAACAAACTCCAACTGTCCGAGTGAACACGGCTCAGTCCTGGATGTGATTAACAGCAGCAATAACAGAATCCAACCTCTTGTGAACTCGCTGGTGTTTCTGCAGGGTGAATGAATGAGTGAATCCTTTCCCACACACAGAGCAGATGAATAATGTCTCCCTGGTGTGAATGCGCTGGTGTTTCAGCCGGAGGGACTGCTGAGTGAATCCCTTCCCACACACTGAGCAGGTGAATGGCCTCTCTCCAGTGTGACTGCGCTGGTGAATCAGCAGATCCATTTTGCCTTTAAAGCTCTTCTCACAGGCGGAACATTTAAAAGGTCTCATGTCAGAGTGAACACGTTGGTGTGAGGCGAGTTGGGCAGACTGAGTGAATCCCTTCCCACATTCAGAGCAGATGAACTGTCTCACCCCAGCGTGAATGCGCTGGTGTCTCAGCAGGGTGGATGACTGAGCGAATCCCTTCCCACACACAGAGCAGGGGAATGGTCTCTCCCCAGTGTGAACCCGCTGATGATCCAAAAGTTTGCATAACTGAGCGAATGTTACCCCACACTCAGGACAGGTGAATGGTTTCTCTCCAGTGTGAATTCTCTGGTGTGTCAGAAGGTTGGATAACTGAGCGAATCCCTTCCCACATTCAGTGCACGTGAATGGTTTCTCCCCGCTGTGCATTCGCTGGTGTGTCAAAAGGCTGGATAACTGAGCGAATCTCTTCCCACATTCAGAACAAGTGAACGGCCTCTCCCCAGTGTGAACACGCTGGTGTGTCAGAAGATTAAATTTGTTTTTAAAGCTCTTCTCACAATCGGAACATTTAAAAGGTCTCATGTCAGAGTGAACAAGTTGGTGTGCAGTCAGATGTGTTAGTCGAGTGAATCCCTTTCCACACTCGGAACAGGTGAATGGTCTCTCCCCGGTGTGACTGCGGTGATGAGTTTCCAGCTCAGATGGGTAACTGAATCCTTTCCCACAATCCCCACATTTCCACGGTTTCTCAATGGTGCCGGCACCCTTGTGTCTCTCCATTTTGGACGATCAGTTGAAGCTTCTTCCACACACAGAACATGTGTGCAGTTTCTCCTCGCTGTGAATGGTGTGGTGTTTTCAAGGCTGTGTAACTGGTTGAAGCTCTTTCCACAGTCAGTTCACTGGAACACTCTGACTCGGGTGTGTGTGTGTCTTTGTGCTTTTCCAGTCACACTTATGTTTGAAATCTTTTCCCACAGACAGAACAAACATTTCTCCTTCCACATTCAAAAGTTGATGACATTCAGACCCTGATCAGAGTGAGTGTCAGATCTTGATTTGATGATTGATTTGAGTTTCCACTCTGTCAATCCATTCCTTGTAACCCTGTAAAATCAGTTTACACAGGTCAGAAATTCAGAACAGATAATTCTACTTTCTGGGGAATAATTGTTTCTCTCGTTTCCCAAAGCTGCCAATCCCAGTCCCACACTTTCCCTTCCCACACACTCACCACAATGGTTTCCAGGTCATTAATACTGAGTGCAGCTTTGAATTCCAGATTATCCCTTGAATTTAAATTCTACCATCTGCATTAACAAATCCATCTGTGTGAGTGCAGGATAGAAATTGCCCCCATTCTCCCCTCCTGCTCCAGGATCAGTAAAGTGAGTTAAAGATAATTTCTCCTGAACAAATCCATTGCTGCATTTCCTTCCTGAAGCCACATTTGTCCACTGGGGCCTGGCACGGGAGAAAGCGGCAGCTGCCGTTGTGTTGGGTGTTGAGGCGGTGCGGCTAGTTTGTTATTGGGGGTGTTGAGGCCCCCACTGGGTGTGTGAAGCCTCCCCTCCCACCCACTGCCCCTAACGCTGCCTCCGCTTATCCGCCTCCTTCCCGCCTGAAGATGAGACAAACAAGCGTCTATCCCTGGACCTGAGCCGCACTGCGCATGCCCTACATCACAATGCCTGGGGAGTGATTGACAGCAGCTCCAGACCAATAGTAGGAGGGAGTGGGGCTGGAGGACCTGGAGGGGAGGTTGGTCCTCCAACCAATCGGAGTGAGTGAGGGTGGGTGGGACTTCGACTGAAGCATGCGCAGTGCGGGTAATGGCGACGGAGAGAAACTGTTCTTTCGGATTCACAAAGGGTAAGAGGAATATTGTGGAACGCGGGAGCGGTGGACCTGGCTGGTGGGTGGAGACGTTTTCTAAACATGTTGTGAAAGTCCATACCCGGAAAAATCACTTTCTAGTTCCCCCATTTCATGGAGCGGGGCCGCGAGGGTCCAGTGAACGGTTCGGGGTAACGACCGCCATCTTTACTCGGGACAATGAGCAACAGAGCGCATGTGCGGCCGCCATGTTTGTTGGGGGCAACATTTTCAATGACTGGGAGAAGCTTGTTCCACATTGTTCAGAATGGAGACAGACTGGCCAGCAAACTGCATTAACTTTTGTCCTGGGTACTTGACCTCCCATTACCCCGGTTTGCACAGACGCAGATATCTAATTGTTGATCAGAGTAGCAACAGTGAAGTAAAGAAACAAGCAAATTGTGCCCCATGGATCCCACTAACTCAATGGATATCTGACCCCATGTGCGGCTCTGTTCAGTCACGGAGAGACCCATGTCAGGAGAACTTTAGCAGTCTTGCCTATGGCGCTGAGGATCTGTATCGATGCCGGCCCCAGGTCACTGTGGAGTTGCACATTCTTACCGTGTCTGTGTGGGTCTCGCCTCCACAACCCAAAGATGTTCAGGGTAGGTGGATTAGAACATAGAACGATACAGCGCAGTACAGGCCCTTCAGCCCACGATGTTGCACCGACATGGGAAGTGAAAAACTAAAGGCCATCTAACCTACACTATGCCATTATCATCCATGTGCTTATCCAATAAACTTTTATTGGATTGGTCACGCTAAATTTCCCAGGCTACATTGCCCCAGAATTGGAAAAAAAATTGGCACTCTAAATTTATTTTTTTCAAAAGAAAATCTTTTCCTACAGACAGAACAGACAAACATTTCTTCTTCCACATTCACAGGCCAATGATATTCAGGTCCTGATGAATGGAGTGACTGTTAAATCTTGATGTGAAGTTTGATTTGAGTTTCCATCTGTAAATCCTCCCCTTGTAACATCCTGTAAAATAAATTTATAAAACTCATCACGAGGGGCAGGTACGGTGGCTTAGTCGTTAGCCGAGGACCCGGGTTCGATCCCGGCCCCGGGTCACTGTCTGTATGGAGTTTGCACATAATCCCCGTGTCTGTGTGGGACTCAGCCCCAGAATCCAAAAAGATGCGCAGGGTCGGTGAATTGGCCTCGCTAAAATTACGCTTCAATTGGGAGAAAGAGAATTGGGTAATCTAAAAAAAAAATGAAAAATTAAAAATAAGCAAAAGCCATAACTGCCAATCCAGGATAGAAATTCTGAACCGAGAATTCTAGTTTCTCCGGAACATTTTTCCCTGTCCCAGACACTCCCTCCTCCCTGGGCTGAAATCCAAACCCATCTCACCATCTCTTTCATCCACTCCCAGTCTGCCTGGGTTCAGTTCTCCAGCTCCTGCCTGCAGACTGACAATAAAACCAATGGGTCTTATTGGGGGTTTGGGGCCTCCAGCGGGTGTTTGTGAATCCTCCCCGCCCACCTGCCAGGGTTCCCTTCTTTACCAGAGATCAGAGTCCTCATTGATGATTTTAGCCCAAACTAGAACCACATTAATTGGAAAACAAATATTTTCATGTAGGTTAGGAGCTCCACAAAGTGTTTCCAACCCCTCCGACCCATCTCCTGAACAGGTTGACACATTTATTTGTCTGACTAAAAGAATGATCTTTGATCGCACCGTGGTTAGCACTGCTGCCTCATGGTACCAAGGACCCGTGTTCGATCCCATTTCTGGGTCACTGTCTGTGTGGAGTTTGCACATTCTCCCCATGTCTGTGTGCGTCTCACATCCACAACCCAAAGATGTGCAGGGTAGGTGGTTTGGCCACGCTAAATTGCACCTTAATGGAAAAAAATAATTGGTCACTCGAAATTTATTTAAAAAAAGGATTGTCTCTTTCCTAATGTTCACAATTAAAGGGATGGGTTCCCCAGCAGATGGCTGACATTTCAGGGGAAAGTAAATTGATAATGAACAGAGATATGTCTCGTGTTGTTATATGGTACAGATTAGATATATTATTTATCGTTCTGTAATAAAGTAAACATATTATTATTTCTCTTCTTGTAATATAAGAATATAGCTACGTTGTAGATTTCCAGTCATCTCTTCTCTCAGAGGGTTGTTAGTCTTTGGATTTCTCTTCCACAGGGACCAGTTGTATCTGGGGGCCATTGAATATATTGAAGCACAAGTTGGACAGATATTTTATTGACATTGGAGTTCAGGGTTATGGGGAACAGGTAGGAAAATAGAGTGAAAGCTGAGATCATGGATTTCTTCACTCGAGGATGTGGTGAAGCTTTTGAATTCTCTATCCCAGAAGAATGCGGAGCCTCAGTCATCAGGTATGTTCAAGACAAATATTGACAGGTTTCTAGATATTGAAGATATCGAGGGATATGGGGATCGTGTGGGAAAATGGTGCTGAGGTAGATCGGCCAAGGATCTCATTGAATGGTTGAGCAGACTCGGTGGGCCGAATGGCCTACTCTTGCTCCTATTCTAATCTCTGTGTCCTGGTCAGGAAGCAGTGAGCTGAGCTTGAATCTGTCAATCAACATGAATCCGCACCTTCAGGAGAATTGGGAGGGTGAATATTAGATACAGCAGAGTTAGAATGGAGGGGGGATTGTGGAGATTTACAGTTTTTAGAGAACGAGAGAAATTATGTTCCATAAGAACTAGAATTGTCCTGAATTTTAATAACAATGATCTTGATTGTCACAGGTAGGCATACATTGCAATGACGTTCCTGTGAATTTCTATCCTGTACTAACTGATGACTTTTGTGAATTTAAATGAATCAGCACCTTCAGGAGAATTGGGAGAGTGAACAGTAGATCCAGCAGAGTGAGAATGGAGGGAGATTGTGTGGGATGGAGATTTACAGACTTTGGAGAACAAGATGATAGGAATGGACTTTCCAATTAAACACTAATTTGATGTCAATTATCCAAATGAAGTCACTGAGACAAAAAGGGTTACAGGTGGCACTATTTGTTCATGGAGATTTGTGTGTGAAGTTGGATCAAAGAAACAAAGGTGTTTGTGGAGAAACAGAGCTCTTGCCTCCTTTATTCTACAGCAACGGGCAGCACGGTAATTCAAGTGGGTAGCACTGTGGCTTCACAGCGCTAGGGTCCCAGGTTCGATTCCCCGCTGGGTCACTGTCTGTGCGGAGTCTGCACATTCTCCCCGTGTCTGTGTGAGTTTCCTCCGGGTGCTCCGGTTTCCTCCCACAGTCCAAAGACGTGCAGGTGAAGTGGATTGGCCATGATAAATTGCCCTGAATGACCAAAAAGGTTAGGAGGGGTTCTTCAGATGTGGGGATAAGATGGAAGTGAGGGCTTAAATGGGTTGGTGCAGACTCGATGGGCCGAATGGCCTCCTTCTTCACTGTATGTTCTATGTTCTAACTCAGAAGCTCGAACACAAGAGAGGAAATAATGTTCCATAGAAACTAGAATTGTGTTCTCCGAATTTCTATCCTGTGCCAACAATGATAACTTTTATAAATTGTTTTTAAAGGATATTGGAAGAGGAGGAATCGCAGACAGACGTCTCAAACATCACGTCAAACTCAAACGATTCCTTTTGATCTGAATATCATCGGCGAGTAGGAGAAATGTTTGTCCGATCTGTCGGCTTCAAAAGGTTTTAAACGTGAGTGTGACGGGAAAAGCACCGAGACCCACACAACACACACCCGAGTGAGAGTGTTCCAGCGAACTGACTGTGAAAAGAGCTTCAACTATGACACAGTCTGAGAAAACGTCACACCATTCACAGTGAGGAGCGACAGTGCACATGTTCTGTGTGTGGACAAGGCTTCCGCTGATTGTCCAATCTGGAGAGACACGGCGAGACCCAAAACATGGAGAAACCGTGGAAATGTGGGGACTGTGGGAAGGAATACAGATTCCCATCTGAGCTGGAGACTCATCGACGCAGTCACACTGGGGAGAGGCCATTCACCTGCTCTCAGTGTGGGCAGGGGTTCACTCGGTTATCGCACCTGCAGGCACACCAGCGAGTTCACACTGGGGAGAAACCATTCACCTGCTCTCAGTGTGGAAAAGGATTAATTGATTTATCCAGCCTGCAGTCACACCAGCGAGTTCACACTGGGGAGAAGCCGTTCACCTGCTCTCAGTGTGGGCAGAGATTCCGTGCTTTATCCAACCTGCGGAGACATCAGCGACTTCACACTGGGGAGAGGCCATTCACCTGCTCTCAGTGTGGGAAGGGATTCCATACTTTATCCAACCTGCAGTCACACCAGCGAGTTCACACTAGGGAGAGACTATTCACCTGTTCTCAGTGTGGGAAGGGATTTATTGATTCATCCACCCTGCGGAAACACCGGCGAGTTCACACTGGGGAGAGGCCATTCACCTGCTCTCAGTGTGGGAAGGGATTCATTGATTCATCTACCCTGAGGAGACATCAGCGAGTTCACACTACGGAGAGGCCGTTCACCTGCTCTCAGTGTGGGAAGGGATTCATTGATTCATTCACCCTGCAGAGACATCAGCAAATTCACACAGGGGAGAGGCCATTCGCCTGCTCTCATTGTGGGAAGGGATTCAGTGATTTATCCACCATGCAGACACATCAGCGAATTCACACTGGGGAGAGGCCGTTCACCTGCTCTCAGTGTGGGAAAGGTTTTACTCAGTTATCCATCCTGCAGACACACCAGCGAGTTCACACTGGGGAGAGGCCATTCAGCTGCTCTCAGTGTGGGAAGGGATTCCGTGATTTACCCAACCTGCGGATCCATCAGCGAGTTCACACTGGTGAGCGTCCGTTCATCTGCTCTAACTGTGGGAAGGGATTCACTCAGTCATCCAGTCTGCAGACACACCAGAGTTCACACTGGGGAGAAGCCATTCACCTGCTCTCAGTGTGGGCAGAGATTCCGAGCTTCATCCAACCTCAGGAACCATCTGCGAGTTCACACTGGAGAGAAGCCATTCACCTGCTGTCAGTGTGGGAACGCATTCAGTGATTTATCCAGTCTGCAGACACACCAACAAATTCACACTGGGGAGAAGCCATTCACCTGCTCTCAGTGTGGGAAGGGATTTATTGATTCATCCATCCTGCAGAGACATCAGCGAGTTCACACTGGGGAGAAGCCATTCACCTGCTCCCTCTGTGGGAATGGATTCACACAATTATCCAGTCTGCAGACACACCAGCAAGTTCACACTGGGGAGAGACCATTCACCTGCTCTTAGTGTGGGAAGGGATTACATAGAAACATAGAAATATAGGAGCAGGAACAGATCACTTGGCTCTTTGCGCCTGCTCTGCCATTCATTATGATAATGGCTTATCATTCATAGCCTAATTCCGCTTTCCCTTCCATATCTTTAATTAATTAATAAACTTGATTGTCACAAGTACACTTACATCGAAATGAAGTTACTGTGAAAAGCCCCTAGTCGCCACATTCCGGCGCCTGTTCAGGTACACAGAGGGAGAATCTCTGTCCTAAATGGTCTACCCCGTATCCTCAGACTGCGACCTCTGATTCTGTACACTCCCACCATCAGGAAAATCTTTCCTGCATCTACCCTGTTAAGTCCTGTTAGGATAATATAGGTTTCTATGAGATCCCCCATTCTTCTGAACTCCAGTGGATACAATCCTAACTGATTCAATCTCTCATACGTCAGTCCCACCATCCCAGGAATCAGTCTGGTAAACCTTCGCTGCACTTCCACCTGAGCAAGAACATCCTTCCTCAGATAAGGAGCCCAATACTGCTCACAATATTCCAGGTATGGCCTCACCAAGGCCCTATATAATGACAGCAAGATATTCCTGCTCCTGTACTTGAATCCGCTCGCAATGAAGGCTAGCACAGCATTTGCCTTATTTACCGCCTGCTGTAGCTGCATGCTTACCTTCAGTGACTGGTGTACGAGGATACCCAGGTCTCGTTGCACATTCCCCTCTCCTAATTTATGGCCGTTCAGATAATAGCCCGCCGTCTCGTTTTTGTTATCAAAGTGGACAACCTCGCATTTCTACAAATTATACTGCATCTGCCATTCATTTGCCCACTCACTCAACTTGTCCAAATCACAATGAAGGATCTCTGCATCCTCCTCACAGACCACCCCCCCCCCCCCCCCCCCCCCACACACACACACGCAAAGTGGTGTCATCTGCAAATTTGGAGATATTGGATTTTCCTCCCTCACCAAATCATTAATATATAGGGTGTTGCAGTGGTTAGCACTGTTGCCTCACTGTGGACCAGTGTTTAATCCTGCCCTGGGTCACTATCCGTGTGGATACAGTGTCTCCGTGGGTCTCACCCCCATAACTCAAAGAAGTGCTGGGTAGGTGAATTGGCCACGCTCAATTGCCCCTCAATTGGTAAAAAGGAATTGGGTACTTTAAATTTTTCTTAAATCATAAATATATCTTGTGAATATCTCAGGTCCTAGCACCGATCCCTGTGGTATCCTACTAGTCACTGCCTGCAAGTTTGAAAAAGACCATTAATTCCTACTCTGTTTCCTGCCCTGCCAACCAGTTTTTTATCCATATCAATTCACTACCCCTAATCCCAAGTGCTTTAATTTTACACAATAATCTCTTGTGCGGGACTTTGGTCAAAAGCCATCTGAAAGTCCAAATATCACATCCACTGGCTGCCCCTCGTTAACTCTACCAGTTATACCCACGAAGAATTCCAGTAGATTTGTCAAGCATGATTTTCCCTTCATAAATCCATGCTGACTCTGTCCGATCCTGTCACTGGTTTCTCAGTGCTTTGCTATAAAATCTATGAGAATGGATTCTAGAATTTTCCCCACTGCCGATGTCTGACTTGCTGGTCTATAATTCCCTGTTTTCTCTCTCTCTGTCTTTTTAAATGGTGGAATTACATAAGCCAATCTGCAGGAACTGTTCCAGAGTCTATAGAATCCTGGAGGATGACCACCATTGCATCCACTATTTCTACACGACTTCCCTAAGTACTTTGGTTGCAGATTATCAGGCCCTGGGGATTTACCAGCCTTCAATCCCATCAATTTCACCAACACCATTTCTCTCCTAATATTGAGCTTCTTCAGTTCCTCCCTCTCACTAAATCCTGCTTTTCCCAACATTTCTGGTAGCTTTGTGAAGAAAGAAGCAAATTATGTATTTATTTTCTCACCCATTTCTTTGTCGCCTCTGATACAATCAGCCTGATTTCCTGTTTTATGACATTCCCAATATCACCACTGCAGTTTGGGGATCTATATAAGATGCCCACTAATGTTTTTGCCCCTTGGTGTGTCTCAGCTCTACCCATACAGATTCCACATTGTCGGAGCTAATATGCTTCCTCACTATTACAATAATTTCCTCTTTAACCAGCACTGCCGCTCCACTGCCTTTTCCTTTTGTCTGTCCTTCCTAAATACTGAATATATTCAATTCCCATCCCTGGTCATCCTGCAGCCATGTCTCCATAATCCCGATGATCTCACTCCGGTTTACATCTATTTACACAATTCACTTGGTTATGCCGTCTGCAGTCACACCAGGTAGTTCATACTGGGACGAGGCCGTTCACCTGCTCTCAATGTGCGATGGGATTTCATAATTTATTGCACTTTCTGAGACACCAACATGTTACATAGAACATAGAACAGTACAGCACAGAACAGGCCCTTCGGCCCTCGATGTTGTGCCGAGCAATGATCACCCTACTTAAACCCACGTAACCCGTATCCCAACAATCCCCCCATTAACCTTACACTACGGGCAATTTAGAATGGCCAATCCACCTAACCCGCACATCTTTGGACTGTGGGAGGAAACCGGAGCACCCGGAGGAAACCCACGCACACACAGGGAGGACGTGCAGACTCCACACAGACAGTGACCCAGCCTGAGATAGTTCACAATAGATTACAGGGATTGGATTCTGCTGTTATTGTTTCTGTTCTCAATTACATCCAGGACTGCATTTTGTTCATTCTGTTGGTCAATGGGGATGGTCAGAGGGTTTCTTTCTGCTGGACTGGCCGGTCTGACGGCTTCGTCTCCAGTGGGTTGATTCTCTCTGAGCCTTCTTGCGAATATCTGGTTTTGCATTTCACAAGGAGTGAAAGGGGTTTGGCGGTTAGAAGATGTTTCATTACCATTTCTGTTTGGAAACCCCAAAAATCATGCCTCATTGCCATGAAGATGGGCTATGGTGGTTACATAATTATTTTGTTTTATTTATCTTCGTGCTTCTCACAGAAGAAAACAATCAGGGTATGAGGGGCAAGTTGTCTGAGGTGCACTGGGAAACTACATTAAATAGTATGGTGGGAGACGGGCAATCACTAATATTGAAGGAATTATTACAGATTTACACAGGGATTGGTTAGCTCAGTTGGCTGGTTCGTGCTGAGTGACACCAACAGCACAGGTTAAATTCCCATACCGGCTGAGATTAGTCATGGACTTTGTCAGTATTTATGCTCCACATGATCCTCCACCCACCCCTCTACATCTTCCCCCATCAGCATCTCCTCTATTCCTTCCCTCATGTATGTATCTGGCTTTACGTTCAATGGGTTCATGCTGTTCACCTCAACCACTCGCTGTGGTAACGGGTTCCACATTCTCACCACTCGCTGGGGAAAGAGGTTTCCACTGAAATTCCTATTGGATTATTGAATCCCTTCATAATCTCAAAGACTTCCACCAGGTCACCCATCAGCCTTTGCTTTACCAGAAAAAAGCAGCCCCAGCCTTTCCTGAGTGTTAAATGCTCTCAGTTCCGTACATTATGAATCTTTGTTGCGCCTTATCCAGTGCCTCTATTTCCTTTATCTAAATGGAGATCACCAATGTTGATACAGCTCCCAGTGTTGTCTAACCATCGTTCTAAACAAGCTGAACATTTCCTCCATGTTTTTCAATTCTATCCCTCTGCAATGGAACCCTATATATGGGCTCCCCACTTTCGGAAAGATGTGATGTTCTTGGGGTGTAGAGGACATTAATGAGAATGGTACCAGGGATGAGGGACTCCAGTTAGTTGATGTGACTGGAGCAGCTGAATTTCTCTCCTGAGATCACAGCATCTGGAGGGTGGGGAATGGGGCCATTCAGCCCTTTGGGACCGTGTCGGCTCCCTGTGGAGGAAGCCAGTCTGTCCATTGCCCCGTCTATCCCCAAATCCCTGTGGGTTTATTTCTCTCAATGCCTGTCCAATTTCCTATTGCAATCCTTCTGTCATCTCTGCATCTCCCACCCTCATAGGCAGTAGGTTCCAGGTCATTACCACTCGCTTTACATGTACACAAGGTTCCTCGAGCACTGAGAAGTCTAATTGGCCCATTTTTCCCGTGCCAGCTCTTTGTACAGCGACCCATTTAATTCCATAGTTCGACTATTTTGTTTTCTTTTTCAGAATGTACCAAATTCCCTTTTGGAAGTTACAGTCCAATGAGATTCTAGCACCATTTATGGACAGTGCATTCCAAATCACATTGTGCAGAATCAGGTAAAGGGATAGTATGAAACTATTCAATTGTATTCCTGTGAAAAGTAATGAAAGAAGGTGGTGTCAGTAATTAAAGATCCAATTAAATTAAACTGGTGCCCAATTAACCAATGGTCACGTTACCACAGGCCCAACTCTGACATGAGGTAATGGTCACTTTGGGGGTAAAAGTCGAGGTTCCAAAGGTCTTCCTTGCTGGCCAAGTATTGAAGACTCTCGAGGCCGAGTTCCAAGGAAATTACTGTCAACAGAGGAGCCAGGGAGGGTTACGCTTCCACAGACTGATCACCACCTTGAAGTAAACATCAATGTCTTCAAGTTAGTCAGTAAAGCTTCTCTTTAAAAAACTCCTTTTTAAATTTACTGTCCAGAATTCTGCCTTTGATTTAATTGGTTAAAGTCTTGACCGAACGAAAGCAAATTTATTAATTGGGGATGTCTGAAATCAATTAAGGATCAGAAAGCATCAATCTTCAATTTAAAACTTGCACTTCTGTAGCGCCTTTCATAACCACAGCATGTCCCAAAGAGCTTCTGAAGTGTCGTCACTGTTATAGGAAATGCAGCAGCCAATTTCCACAAAGCAACATGGCACAAACAGCAATGTGGCAATGTGCAGATGATCTGATTTTGGCGATGCTGATTAAAAAAAAAACATTTTATTAAGGTTTTTGTAATTTTATAATAAGTGACAACAGTAAACAATGCAAATCCACATAAAACATCGTGCATAAATCATCTCCATCCCTAAAAAGTCCCTCCTACCCTCAACAGAAAATAGCCTAACTACCCCCCTTTAAGTTTTGTGCCTCTGCTGACAGTTAATTTTCTCTAAAGAAGTCGACAAACGGCTGCCACCTCCTGATGAACCCGAGCGTTGACCCTCTGAGGGCAAACTTGATTTTTTTCAAGACTGAGAAACCCAGACATGTCGTTAACCCAGATCTCTGATTCCGGGGGCTTCGAGTCCCTCCACGCTAGCAATATCTCTCTCCGGGCTACCAGGGAGGCAAAGGCCAGGACGTCAGCCTCTCGCCCCCTGGACTGCCAACACTCCAAAATCTGCCACCTCTGGGCTCGGCACCACCCTTGTTTCTAGGGCCGTGAACATGACATCTGTAAAACCCTGCCAGAATCCCCCAAGCTTCGGGCAGGCCCAGAACATATGGACATGACTTGCTGTCCCCCCCCCCCCCCCCCCCCCCGCCACCGCACACCTCTCCTCTACCCTAAAAAACCTGCTCATCCGGGCCACCGTCATGTGCACAGTGAATGGGGTGGCACAGTGGTTAGAATTGCTGCCTCACGGCGCTGAGGTCCCAGGTTCGATCCCGGCTCTGGGTCACTGTCCGTGTAGAGTTTGCACATTCTCCCGTGTCTGCGTGAGTTTCGGCCCCACAACCCAAAGATGTGCAGAGTAGGTGGATTGGCCACGCTAAATTGCCCCTTAATTGGAAAAAATAAATTTTGTACTCTATAAATTTGAAAATAAAATTGTGCCCGGTGAATGACCTGAAATTGCATCAGGCTGAGCCTGGCACATGATGAGGACGTATTGACTCTGCTCAAGGCATCCGCCCACAGACCTGCCTCTATTCCTCCCCAGAGCTCCTCTTCCCATTTCCCCTTTAGCTCCTCTATCTGAGTTTCCCCCGACTCCATGAATTCTTTGTAGATATCCGATACCTTTCCCTCTCCCACCCCCGTTGCAGAAACTATCCTGTCCTGTATCCCTGTGGCGGTGGGAGTGGAAAGGTAGAAACCTGCCTTCGCAAAAAATCCCATACCTGCAGATCCCTGAATCCGTTTCCTGCTGGCAATTCAAATTTCTCCTCTAAATCTTTCAGACAGGGGTAGCTCCCATCTATGAATAAATCTCCCATCCTCTCGATCCCTGCTCCCTGCCATCTCCGAAACCCCCCATCCAGCCTTCCCGTACAAACTGGTGGTTGATACAAATTGGGGGCCAGACCGATGCTCCCTCCACTCATGCGCTTCCTCCACTACCCCCAGACTCTCAGGGCTGCCACCACCACCGGGCTTGTGGAGTACCCGGGCTGGCGAGAATGGCAGAGGTGCCATTATCAATGCTCCCAGACTTGTGTCCTTACACAATGCCACCTCGACCCGCTCCCAGACCGACACCCCCCCCCCCCCCCCCCCCCCCACTACCTAATCATGGTTTTATTTGCCACCCAGTAATAGTTGCCAACGTTCGGCAGTGCCAGACAACCCTCCCCTCGACTATGTTCCAGCAACACTTTCTTCACTCGCGGGGTTTTACCCGCCCACACAAAACCCAAACTCACCTTGTTTACCGGTTTTAAAAAGGCCTTTGGAATAAAGATGGGGAGGCACTGGACAAACCCCAGAAATCCCGGGAGGACCGTCATTTTCACGGTGTGTACCCTCCCCGCCAGTGAGAGCGGGAGCATGTCCCACCTTCTAAAGTCCTCCTTCATTCGCTCTACTAGCCAGGTCAAATTTAACTTATGTAATGTCTCCCATTCCCGTGCCACCTGGATTCCCAAATAACGGAAGCTCCCCCCCCCCCCCCCCCCCCCCCCCACCCAACCATTCTAAATGATCACCCTCGGAGGTTCATATCGCTCGCGGCTTACTCCCAAGCGCTCCATCTACTTCCAAGGGTTGAGAAAACGCCCCATCTCCCATCAGCTTTTCCAGTATATTTGTCACACATGCCCTTGCGTCCGACCCTTTACTGCCCTCCAGGAGGCCGACAATCCTCAGGTTCTGTCTCTGGGACCTGTTCTCCAGGTCCTCCTGCAACTTTCTCTGGTGGTCCCTCATCAGCCCCACCTCCACCTCCAAAGCGGTTAAATGGTCCTCGTGCTCAGCCACCTTCTGGATCGCCGGTCCATGGGCTTCCATTTCCTGTTCCACCCAATCAATCCTTGCCTTAATTAGGTTGCCTTCATTTGCTTGGCGAAGCTCTCCTGAATGAACTCCACCCGCAGTAACATTGACCACTGTGTCACCAAACCGGGATCCTGCACCTCCGCCATGCTTTCCCGTGCTGCAGGTTCTACAGTCAGCTTCGCTGCTCAACTAATTCTTCTTTTACGACCATTTCTGGTCCACGGCTCCACATACTGGTGGGGGATTTCTCTTCACTGTCTCACTCTCCACCGATGTTTCTAATAGAATTCCGAAAAAAATCGGGAGAATAGGTTCAAAATGTCCGTCACGAGCGGGAGCTCCCAAATGCGCGACCTCCTACTCCATGGCCGCCACCAGAAGTCAAAAGGATGAAATTTAGAGACAGTTTGGTCTGGTGGGCTCGTGGAAGGGAGGGAAGCAGCAGAGACAGCTGATCGGATTGACTCAATCTCAGTCACAAAGAAGCTCCACAAGCTCCTCACACTTCTTGTTGGAGGTGAGGATGGAAGAGACGGGGAGAGCGAGAGAACTTCAAAAGGAAATAACTTGTGTCAGAGATATTAAAAAGTTTCAACACTGCGAATTTAACATAATTCTAATTTATTTAACTTTCAGCCAGAATATTAGCCCCTGTAAATGGGCTGGAGTTTATTATCAGGAGAAAGAGACCCAAATGAATATGGTTCAGTCCTGAATCTGAGTTACAGCAAAATCCAATCACGGTGGTTACTTGTGGCCTCGTTGGTGACTCAGCAGGTTGGATGAAGTGGTGAATCCCTTCCCACAATTGGAGCAGGTGAATGGCCTCTCCCCGGTGTGAATTCGTTGATGTACAGTGAGGTAAGATGATTGTCTGAACCCAATCCCACACTGAGAGCACCTGAACGGTCTCTCGTCAGTGTGAACACGTTGATGGCACATCAATTCCCCAGAACTTTTATAGCTCTTCCCGCAGTCTGGACATTGAAACGGTCTCTCCCCTGTGTGAACCCGTTGGTGTCTCAGCAGGTGGGATGACAAAGTGAATCCCTTCCCACACGTGGAGCAGGTGAACGGTCTCTCCCCTGTGTGAACCCATTGGTGTCTCAGCAGGTGGGATGACAGAGTGAATCCCTTCCCACACTCGGTGCAGGTGAATGGTCTCTCCCCAGTGTGAACACGCTGGTGTTTCCGCAGTGTGGATGACTCAGTGAATCCCTTCCCACACATGGAGCAGGTGAATGGCCTCTCCCCAGTGTGAACTCGCTGGTGACTCAGCAGGTTGGATGACTGAGTGAATCCCTTCCCACACGTAGAGCATGTGAACGGTCTCTCCCCAGTGTGAACTCGCTGGTGACTCAGCAGGTTGAATGACTGAGTGAATCCCTTCCCACACGTGGAGCAGGTGAATGGTCTCTCCCCAGTGTGAACACGCTGGTGTTTCAGCAGTGTGAATGCCCGAGTGAATCCCTTCCCACACTCGATGCAGGTGAACGGTCTCTCCCCAGTGTGAATTCGCTGGTGTTTCCGCAATGTGGATGACTCAGTGAATCCCTTCCCACACGTGGAGCAGGTGAACGGTCTCTCCCCAGTGTGAACTCGCTGGTGACTCAGCAGGTTGGATGACTGAGTGAATCCCTTCCCACACGTGGAGCAGGTGAACGGTCTCTCACCAGTGTGAACTCGCTGGTGACCGAGCAGGGCGGATGACTGAGCGAATCCCTTCCCACAGGTGGAGCAGGTGAATGGTCTCTCCCCAGTGTGACTGCGTCGATGAGTTTCCAGCTTGGATGGGGAAGTGAATCCTTTCCCACAGTCCGCACATTTCCACGGTTTCTCCTCAGTGCGGCTGCATTTCTGTCTCATGGGGCCTGATGACGTGTACGGTTTCTCCCCACTTTGAACGATGCTTTTTCCTTCCATGTTCAAAATCCGCTGATATTCAGGATATGATAAATTGAGGGCTCTGTCAGATCCTGATGTGATGCTTGGTTTGAGTTTCCGGACTTTGAAGCCTCCCCTTTGAACACCCTGTGAAACTGATTGAAAACAGAAAATAGGGAGTGAGAGAGAACCCACAAAAACACAAAGGCAGGTTGTGAAATTGAGCTGAATGAATCTGGTCATTTGTGGGGCCGGCACTGGGAAAAAGTGACCATGAAAACTGCTGGATTGTTATAAAAACCCAACTGGCTTCTTTGGGAGAAGAGAGAAAGAGGCGAAGAGAGATTTTGTATATCTACAAGTCATATTAAAGAGAATAGATGGCAAAGCAAATTCGATCTTGAGCTTCATAAACATTAACCGAAGAGATAATGCTGGAACATCTCAGCACGTCTGGCAGCATCTGTAGGGAGAGAAAAGATCTCATGTTGAGTCCAGATGGTCCTTTGTTAGCTCTTTTCTCTCCCTACAGATGCTGCCAGACCTGCTGAGATGTTCCAGCATTTTCTCTTTGGCTTCAGATACCAGCATCCGCAGTAATTTGCTTTTATTCATAAACAGTAATATTGATACCAAAACTATGCTTCTGGTGGCACGACTATTAGCACTGCTGCCTCACAGTGCCAGGGACCCGGGTTCAATTTCGGCCTTGGTGACTGTGTGTGTGGAGTTTGCACTTTCTCCCCATGTCTGCGTGGGTTTCCACCCGGTGCTCACGTTTCCTCTAACAGTCCAAAGAAGGGAAAGTTAGGTGGATTGACCTTGATAAATTGCCCCTTAGTGTCCAGGGATGTGCGGGTTTGGTGGGGCTATGGGGTTACAGGGACAGGGTAGGGGTGTGGGCCTAGACAGTGTGCCCTTGCAGAGAATCACTGCAGATTTGATGGGCTGAATGGCCTCCTTCTGCACTGTAGGAATTCTATGGCTCCAATTCTATTCTATGAATCTTTATAAAGCTCTGGTCACCACTCTTCAGGAAGGAAGTGAAGGTTCTTGGAGAAGGTGCAGAGGAGATTTACCAGAATGGTTCCAGCAAAGGAGGCTGAGGGGAAATTTGATTCAGGGACACAAGATTATGCCAGATTTCCATCAGGTGGACAGAGAAACTCTGTTTCCATTCACTGATCGTACAGTCGGGACACAGATTTAAAGTTTTGGGTAAAACCTGGATTGAACGATATAAGGTCCTGAGGGGTCTTGACAGGGGGATGTGGAGAGGATGTTTCCTCTTGTGGGAGAATCTAGAACAAGGCGTCACTGTTGCAAAATAAGGGGTCACCCATTTCAGATGGAGATGAAGGTATTTTTTTCTCTTGAGAGTTGTAAGACAGGAGGTGGCACCGTGGTTAGCACTGCTGCCTCACAGCACCAGGGACCCAGGTTCAATTCCGGCCCTGGGTGACTGTGTGGAGTTTGCACGTTCTCCCTGTGTCTGTGTGAGTTTCCTCCGGGTGCTCCGGATTCCTCACAGAGTTCAAAGATGTGCAGGTTAGGTGGATTAGCCAGGTTAGGTGGATTAGCCGGGTTAGGTGGATCGGCCAGGTTAGGTGGATAGGCCGGGTTAGGTGGATTGGCCGGGTTAGGTGGATTGGCCAGGTTAGGTGGATTAGCCAGGTTAGGTGGATTGGCCAGGTTAGATAGATTAGCCAGGTTAGGTGGATTGGCCAGGTTAGGTGGATTGGCCAGGTTAGGTGGATTGGCCGGGTTAGGTGGATTGGCCAGGTTAGGTGGATTGGCCAGGGTAGGTGGATTGGCCGGGTTAGGTGGATTGGCCAGGTTAGGTGGATTGGCCAGGGTAGGTGGATTGGCCAGGGTAGGTGGATTGGCCAGGTTAGGTGGATTGGCCGGGTTAGGTGGATTGGCCGGGTTAGGTGGATTGGCCAGGTTAGGTGGATTGGCCGGGTTAGGTGGATTGGCCGGGTTAGGTGGATTGACCACGTTAGGTGGATTGGCCAGGTTAGGTGGATCGGCCAGGTTAGGTGGATTGGCCAGGTTAGATGGATTAGCCAGGTTAGATGGATTGGCCGGGTTAGGTGGATCGGCCAGGTTAGGTGGATTGGCCAGGTTAGATGGATTAGCCAGGTTAGATGGATTAGCCAGGTTAGATGGATTAGCCAGGTTAGGTGGATTTGGCCATTCTAAATTGCCACTTCGTCTCCAAGGACGTGGGTGTTGGGTGGGGTTATGAAGATGGAGTGGGCATGGGTGGGGTGGGCCTGGGTGGGGTGCTCTTTCAGAGGGTTGGTGCAGACCTGATGGGCCGAATGGGCTCCTTCTGCACTGTCGGGATTCTATGACTTTGGAACTTCCGTCCTTAAAATGCAGTGGAAGCAGAGTCCTTAAATATTTTTTTAAAAATAAATTTGAAGTGCCCAATTCATTTATTAATAATTAAGGGGCAATTTAGCGTGACCAACCCGCCTACTCTGTACATCTTTGGGTTGTGGGGGGCGAAACCTACACAACCACAGGGAGAATGTGCAAACTCCACACAGACAGAGACCCAGAGCCTTAATCGAACCTTGAACCTCGGCGCAGTCAGGCAGCAGTGCTAACCACTGCACCACCGTGCTGCCCCGTCTTTGAATATTTTTAAGGCAGTGATGGATAGACTCTAGATAAGCAAGAGGGTGAAAGATTATCGGGGTCGGCAGGAATGTGGAGTTGTGGTTAAAATTTTTGATTGATGGAGCAGGCTCGAGGGACCGACTCCTAGTTTGTGTGTAAGGAGCAGGCTCCAGGGACCGACTCCTAGTTTGTGTGTAAGGAGCAGGCTCGAGGGGCCGACTCCTAGTTTGTGTGTAAGGAGCAGGCTCAAGGGGCCGACTCCTCGTCTGTGTGTAAGGAGCAGGCTCGAGGGGCCGACTCCTAGTTTGTGTGTAAGGAGCAGGCTCGAGGGACCGACTCCTAGTTTGTATGTAAGGAGGAGGCTCGAGGGGCCGACTCCTAGTTTGTATGTAAGGAGCAGACTCGAGGGGCCAACTCCTAGTTTGTATGTAAGGAGCAGGCTCGAGGGGCCGACTCCTAGTTTGTATGTAAGGAGCAGGCTCGAGGGGCCGACTCCTAGTTTGTATGTAAGGAGCAGGCTCGAGGGGCCGGCTCCTAGTTTGTATGTAAGAGCAGGCTCGAGGGGCCGACTCCTAGTTTGTGTGTAAGGAGCAGGCTCGAGGGGCCGACTCCTAGTTTGAGTGTAAGGAGCAGGCTCGAGGTACCGACTCCAAGTTTGTGTGTAAGGGGCAAACTCGAGGGGCCGACTCCAAGTTTGTGTGTAAGGAGCAGGCTCGAGGGGCCAACTATTTTTTTCAGAGACCCAAAAATCTTTTTTACTGTTCTAATGATTTTAGAGACCAATGCATGAATCTCACCAAGGCAGAAGGTAAAATTTTAATTCATTGGAAGTCTACTGATGAACATGATGGCATGCGCTGCGAGCCTGGACCGGATGCCAACTCTCCCGGATTGACTGACTGGAGACTCCAGGGTTCTATTTTATGATTTGTGGGAGTCACTGGCTGGGCCAACATTTATTGCCCATCCCTAATTTCCCTTAAACTGAGTGGCTTGCTCAGCCAATTGTTGATTGTTACAATGACCCATCTGGTTCACTCATGTCCTTCAGTGAAGGAAATCTTCTATCCTTACCTGGTCTGGCCTATACGTCACTCCAGATCCACAGTCAGCTGGTTGACCCTTAAAATGCTCTGACATGCCCTCAGTTCAAGGGCAATTAGGGATGGGCAGTGAATGCTGGCCCAGCCAGCGACTCCCACATCCCGAGAATGAACTGAAAAGAAAATCTGCCGTCCTTACCTGGTCTGGCCGACATGAACATAGAGTGCAGAAGGAGGCCATTCAGCCCATCGAGTCTGCACTGACCCACCTAAGCCCTCATTTCTACCCTATCCCCGTAACCCAATAACCCCTCCTAACCTTTTTGGACAATAAGGGCAATTTAGCATGGCCAAACCACCTAACATGCACATCTTTGGACAGTAGGGGGAAACGGGAGCACCCGGAGGAAACCCACGTAGACACGGGGAGAATGTGCAGACTCCGCACAGGCAGTGACCCAGCGGGGAATCGAACTTCGGACTCTGGTGCTGTGAAGCCACAGTGCTATCGACTTGTGCTACCCAATCCATTCTCTTATTTCCTCTAGACCCAACTATCCTAACACACCCTCAGATGACCTCCCATATTCAACCTCCCTGTAATATTGAGTTAATCCAGTGGCTCAGTGACCTATAAAATTTCGCTTTTAAGAAGCACCTTTTCCTCCAGGGTTGTGTCTCCCTGTCTCTGTCATCTCAACCAGCCACCGAGATGTTTGCTCTCATCTAATTCTGGACTCAGACTGAGATAGACAATTACTAATCAGGAAGGGAATCAAGGGAATTATGGGGATAAGACGGGAAAGTGGAATTGAGGATATCAGATCAGCCACCATTTCATGGAATGGCAGGGCAGACTCGATGGGCCGAATGGCCTACTTTGCTCTACATCTTACATGTTATGGTCATGAGCATTCTCAACATTTTTTGCTTTTTAAAAAATAAATTTAGAGTACCCAATTCATTTTTTCCATTAAGGGGAATTTAGCGTGGCCAATCCACCAAAGATGGGTTGTGGGGGCGAAACCCATTCAAAAACGGGGAGAATGTGCAAACTCTACACGGACAGTGACCCAGAGCCGGGATCGAACCTGGGACCTCGGCGCTGTGAGGCAGCAGGGCTAACCCACTGCGCCATAATGCTGTACTTAGCATTTGCAATATTAATCACTATTACTGGTGCCTGTTTTTTCAGTTGCCTGAGAGCCAAGCTGTGGAAATTCTTCCTTAAACCTCTCCTGCTCACTCCTTCACTTTCCTATTTTCAGAATCTCCTTAAAACCTACCTTGCAGACAAGCTTTTGTCCACCTGCTCTGATATTCCACTGTGTGGCTCAGTGACAAATGTTGCTGAGAATTGAGCGACACCTCGATGCCTCATAACAAAAATGCATCGAATTGGGGCATGTTTCTCGCTTTCAAATCCTCGACATGTTGCATAATTACTCTCGGTGGCTGAGGATGCACCAGGATGTCCATCACCATCTGAATCAGTGTCGCCTCTGGGTCCACCTGAATCCAGCTCTGAGAACAGAAAGGTCGCAAAGGAGACTCACCCCGGGTCACCGGAACCCTGAAGCCCCGCCCACACTATTGCGTCACATAACGGCGCATGCGCTTCACCCCACTGATCCAAGGTGGCGGCCGGCCACCTGGGCCTGCCCCTGGGGAAAAGCCTGGGTGTTACAAATCCGGGGCCTCCAAGTTCCTATTGAGGTTGTGAGACCTGCACTGGGTGTTTATGAAGCCTCGGTTCCCTCCCCACCCCCACTCCCGGCTCCATTCCTCCCTCCGGCCCACCGACTCTCACCCGTTCAGAAAAGCGTCTCCCGCACGCACAGGGCCCCAGCAAAGTGACACTGCGCATGCTCCACATACAGCCCAGCATTGCGCCTGCGCGGTTGGCTCCTGTGGAGTGAATAGGGCACTTGCACATACAAAGGGAATACTGGGTAATTACAGCGCCATTGAACCCTGACACTGCAGTGAAAATAAATTTGTTACCCAATTCAGATCAATTGCTTTTCAAAAAAAATCACACCCATTTTTGTGAATAAGTGCTCGCTATATACATTTTTCCAATTAAAGGGCAACTTAACGTGGCCAATCGAGTTAACCTACATATATTCTTGGGATGTGGGGGTAAGACCCATGCAGACACTGGGAGAATGTGACCCGGGGCTGGGATTGAACCCAGGATCTGGGAACCATGAGGCAGCAGTACTAACTACTGCACCACCGTTCCGTCCCGGTACTCTCTTATATTTCATTTCTGGGAATAAGGAGAGATTTTTAAGCATTTCCAACCTTGTTTTCAGCTCCCCGGATTCTATTTGGACTGGGTTCTGTCTCGGAATCATTGCTTTCCCTCTCTTTTTCTCTCTATTCCCCTCTCTTTTTCTCTCTATTCCCTGATATTGACTGTTCATTCCATTATCGATGGAAATAATTTGGCCCTTCACTCCTGTGCTTGCTGATGATACGACCATAGTGGGCCGGATCTCAAATGACGATGAGTACAGAAGGGAGATCGAGAGTCTAGAGGAGTGGTGCAGCTGCAACAATCTCTCCCTCAATGCCAGCAAAACGAAAGAGCTGGTCATTGACATTAAGAAGCAAAGTACTGTACACACCCCTGTCAGCATCAACGGGCCGAGGTGGAGATGGTTAGCAGTTCCAAATTCCTAGGGTACACATCTCCAAAAATCTGTCCTGGTCTGCCCACGTAGACGCTACCACCAAGAAATCACAACAGCGCCTATACTTCCTCCCAAAACTATGGAAATTCGGCATGTCCACATTAACTCCTACCAGGTTTTACCCGATGCCGGTGTTTATGTAGTTACATTGTGTACCTTGTGTTGCCCTATTATGTATTTTCTTTTACTTCCTTTTCTTTTCATGTACTTAATCATCTGTTGAGCAGCTCGCAGAAAAATACTTTTCACTGTACCTTGGTACACATGACAATAAACAAAATCCAATCCAATCTTTGGATATTCAATCAAATTATTTACACCAGGTGGCACTGTCAGAACAATATCTATCTGACATATCAGGAAATGAAATGAAATGAAAAATGAAATGAAAATCGCTTATTGTCACGAGTAGGCTACAAATGAAGTTACTGTGAAAAGCCCCGAGTCGCCACATTCTGGCGCCTGTTCAGGAAGGCTAGTACGGGAATCGAACCATGCTGCTGGCCTGCTTTCAAAGCCAGCGATTTAGCCCTGTGCTAAACAGCCCCAGGATGTGAACAGGATGTGAAGATGCCGGCATTGTACTGGGGTGGGCACAGTAAGAAGTCTTACAACACCAGGTTAAAGTCCAACAGTTTAGTTTCGAATCACCATCTTTCAGAGCGCAACTCCTTCATCAGGGAAAAAGGTGAATGGAGAAGGTCTTTCCAACATATCAGAACTAAGATCTGCAGTCCTGCCATATCCAATCGTGAATTGTGGTGAAATTAAACAACTCACTGGAGGAGGAGGCTTCACAATATCCCCATCCTCCATGATGGAGGGGAAGAGAAAGTGAAAGCGACAGGGAGCATGGAGTTAAATGGCAAGATACACAGGAGGATAACATGTAGGCAGGTGGATTTAAGCTTGAGGCAGACTAGGAATTCAACAAAAAGGAAGGATAACTTTGGACATCTCAGGACTTCCAATATCTGTAATGATAAGAAAGTTAGCATTAAGGCACTTTACCTGAATGCTCGTAGCATTTGTAACAAAGTAGACGAACTAATGGCACAGATCATCGTGAATGATTATGATGTGGTAGGCATCACAGAGACATGGCTGCAGGGGGTTCAGGACTGGCAGTTAAACATCCAAGGATATACAACCTATCGAAAAGACAGGGAGGTGGGCCGAGGGGGTGGGGTTGCCTTGTTAGTTAAGAACAAAATTAAATCTATGGCACTAAACGACATAGGGTCGGATGATGTGGAGTCTGTGTGGGTAGAATTGAGGAACCACAAAGGCAAAAAAACCATAATGGGAGTTATGTACAGACCTCCTAACAGTGGTCAGGACCAGGGGCGCAACATGTACCGGGAAATAGAAAAGGCATGTCAGAAAGGCAAGGTCACGGTGATCATGGGGGACTTCAATTTGCAGGTGAATTGGGTAAATAACGTAGCCAGTGGATCCAAAGAAAAGGAATTCATGGAATGCTTACAAGATGGCTTTTTGAAACAGCTTGTCATGGAGCCCACAAGGGAGCAGGCTATTCTGGACCTAGTGCTATGTAATGAACCAGACTTTATAAAAGATCTTAAAGTAAGGGAACACTTAGGAAGCAGCGATCATAATATGGTTGAGTTCAGTCTGCAGTTTGAAAGAGAGAAGGCAAAATCGGATGTAATGGTGTTACAGTTAAATAAAGGTAATTACGAGGGCATGAGAGAGGAACTGGCGAAAATCGACTGGAAGCAGACCCTAGTGGGGAAGACAGCAGAGCAAAAATGGCAGGAGTTTGTATGCATAATTGAGGACACTGTACAGAGGTTCATCCCCAAGAAAAGAAAGATTATCCGGGGAGGGATTAGACAGCCATGGCTGACAAAGGAGGTCAGGAAATGTATCAAAGAAAAAGAGAGATCCTTTAAAGTGGCCAAAAGCACTGGGAAATCAGAAGATTGGGAAGGCTATAAAAACAAACAGAGGTTAACAAAGAGACAAATAAGGAAGGAGAGGATCAAATATGAAGGCAGGCTAGCCAGTAATATAAGAAATGATAGTAAAAGTTTCTTTCAATACATAAGAAACAAACGACAGGCTAAAGTAGACATTGGGCCAATTCAAACTGATTCCGGAAGGCTAGTGATGGGAGACGAGGAAATGGCTGGAGAACTTAATAAGTACCTTGCGTCTGTCTTCACAGTGGAAGACATGAGTAATATCCGAAAAATTATAGAGGGTCAGGGGGCTGAGTTGAGTATGGTTGCCATTACAAAAGAGATGGTGCTAAAAAAGCTAAAAGGTCTTAAAATTGACAAATCTCCTGGCCCCGATGGGCTACACCCTAGAGTTCTGAGGGAGGTGGCTGAAGAAATAGCGGAAGCGTTGGTTGCGATCTTTCAAAAATCACTGGAGTCAGGGAAAGTCCCGGACGATTGGAAGATCGCTGTTGTAACCCCCTTGTTCAAGAAAGGATCAAGACAAAAGATGGAAAATTATAGGCCAATTAGCCTAACCTCGGTTGTTGGTAAAATTCTAGAATCGATCGTTAAGGATGAGATTTCTAAATTCTTGGAAGAACAGGGTCGGATTAGAACAAGTCAACATGGATTTAGTAAGGGAAGGTCGTGCCGGACGAACCTGTTAGAATTCTTTGAGGAGGTGACAAGTAGGTTAGACCAGGGAAACCCAGTGGATGTGGTCTATCTGGATTTCCAAAAGGCCTTTGATAAGGTGCCACACAGGAGGCTGCTGAGTAAGGTGAGGGCCCATGGTGTTCGAGGTGAGCTACTGGCATGGGTTGAGGATTGGCTGTCTGACAGAAGGCAGAGAGTTGGGATAAAAGGTTCTTTTTCGAAATGGCAGCCGGTGACCAGCGGTGTCCCACAGGGTTCAGTGTTGGGGCCGCAGCTGTTCACCATATATATTAATGATCTGGATGAAGGGACTGGGGGCATTCTAGCGAAGTTTGCCGATGATACGAAGTTAGGTGGTCAGGCAGGTAGTGCTGAGGAAGTGGGGAGGCTGCAGAAGGATCTAGACAGTTTGGGAGAGTGGTGCAGGAAATGGCTGATGCAATTCAACGTGAGAAAATGTGAGGTCTTGCACTTTGGAAAAAAGAATCCAAGCATAGACTACTTTCTAAACGGTGAGAAAATTCATAATGCCAAAGTACAAAGGGATCTGGGAGTGCTAGTCGAGGATTCCCTAAAGGTAAACATGCAGGTTGAATCTGTGATTAAGAAAGCGAATGCAATGTTGTCATTTATCTCAAGAGGGTTGGAATATAAAAGCAGCGATGTGCTACTGAGCCTTTATAAGGCTCTGGTTAGGCCCCATTTGGAGTACTGTGTCCAGTTTTGGGCCCCACATCTCAGGAAGGACATACTGGCACTGGAGCGTGTCCAGCGGAGATTCACACGGATGATCCCTGGAATGGCGGGTCTAACATATGATGAACGGCTGGGGATCCTGGGATTGTATTCATTGGAGTTTAGAAGGTTAAGGGGAGATCTAATAGAAACTTACAAGATAATACATGGCTTAGAAAGGGTGGACGCAAAGAAACTGTTTCCGTTAGGCGAGGAGACGAGGACCCGTGGGCACAGCCTTAGAATTAGAGGGGGTAAATTCAGAACAGAAATGCGGAGACATTTCTTCAGCCAGAGAGTGGTGGGCCTGTGGAATTCATTGCCGCGGAGTGCAGTGGAGGCCGGGACGCTAAATGGCTTCAAGGCAGAGATAGATAAATTCTTGATGTCGCGAGGAATTAAGGGCTACGGGGAGAATGCTGGTAGGTGGAGTTGAAATGCCCATCAGCCATGATTGAATGGCGGAGTGGACTCGATGGGCCGAATGGCCTTACTTACACTCCTATGTCTTATGGTCTTATGGTCTTATGGAGGAGCTCAGCACATTTGTGCAAAGGACAAGGCTGAAATATTCACAATAATCTTCAACCAGAAGTGTCGAGTGGGTGACCCAGCTTGGTCTCCTCCAGAGGTCCCCAACATCACAGATGCCAGTCTTCAGCCAATTTGATTCACATCACGTGATATCAATAAATGGCTGAAGGCAGTGAATACTGCAAAGACATTGGGCGAGATTCTCCCATCGGGAAACTAAGTCCCAACGGCGGAGTGAAAACCAGAGTGTTTCACTCCGACATCGGAGGCCGCTTCTCGCCCCCTATTCTCCCAGCCCCTGGGGGGCTCGGAGCGCCGCCGCATCATTTACACAGGCCGGTCATTGGTGCAGTGTAAAAGCGGCGCCGCAAAAATTATGCAGCCGTCACCCGCGCATGCGCAGGTTGGCCAGTGCCAACCCACGCATGCGTGGTTGCCGTCCTCCCCTCGGGTGACCCGCAAGAAATGTCGGATTGATCTTGCGGGGTGGGGGAGGAAAGGAGGTCCTCCTTCAGAGGGGCCGGCCCGCCGATCGGTGGGCACCGATCGCGGGCCAGACCCCTTTTGAGCCCACCCCCGGTGCTGCATCTCCCCGCACTGTTCCCGCCGGCAGCAAACTGGTGTGGACAGCGCCAGTGGGAACCCGTCATATTGGGCCTGCCGCTCGGCCCAACCGGGCTGGAGAATCGCCGCTCGCTCATTACAAACGGCGAGCTGCGATTCTCCCAGCAGCCAGCCGTAAATCGCACCACGCCGGTTTGGGGGGCTGGGAGAATCATGTGCGGATGCCGGGGTGGCGTGGCGGGACTCACATAGCACCCCCACGATTCCCCCACCCTGCGTGGGGGGAGGGGGGAGAATTCCGCCTATTATTCTGGCAATAGTATTAAAGACTTGTACCATACTCCTAGCCAAGCTGTTCTAGTACAGCTAGAACACTGACATCTACCCGGCAACTGGAGGATAGCCCAGTGGTTAGCACTGTTGCTTCACAATGTCAGGGTCCCAGGTTTGATTCCCGCTTGCAGCACTGTCTGTGTGGAGTCTGCAGGTGCTCCCGTATTTGCGTGGATTTCCTCCGGGAGCTCCAGTTTTCTCCCACAAGTCCTGAAAGATGTGCTGTTAGGTAATTTTGCATTTCTGAATTCTTCATCTGTGCACCCGAACAGGCTCTGGAATGTGGTGGCTCGGGGTTTTTCAAAGTAACTTCATTGTAATATTAATGTAAGCCTAAGTTGGTATGAAGTGTGTAGTGAGGAGTGATGACTGAATGAATTTTTTTACCACAGATGGAACAGGTGAATGGCCTCTCTCCAGTGTGAGCTTGCCTGTGTGTCCGAAGATCAGATGAATTTGTGAAACCTTTCCCACAAATAGACCAGGTCTACGGTCTTTCCCCAGTGTGAAGTCGCTTGTGTATCAGCAGGTGTGATATGCGATCTGGAGGAGCATGCTCCACACTCCAAACACACTCAGAGCAGATAAATGGTCTCTCCCCTATGTGAACTCGCTGGTGTGTCAGAAAATCAGATGAATTAGTGAATCCCTTCCCACATACAGAGCAGGTGAACTGTCTTTCGCCAGTGTGATTGTGTTGATGACTTTGCAGTGTGAATGGATAACTGAATACCTTCCCACAGTCCCTACATTTCCACGGTTTATCCATGCTGCAGGTGTCTCTCCAGTTTGGATGATCACCTTGATTCTTGTTTACACACAGATCACCTGCATGGTGTCTCCCCACTGTAAACGGTGCAATGTTTGTTTCAGGCTGTGTAACTGGTTAAAGCTCTTTCCACAGTCAGTTCACTGGGACACTCTCACTTGGTCTGTATGCATCTCGGTGCTTTTCCATTCACACTAATGTTTAAGATCCCTTCCCACAGACAGAACAAACATTCTCCTTCCACATTCAAAGGCTGATGATAGTCAGGTCCTGGTGTCAGATTTCCTGTCTGCAAATTACACAGAATATACAGAACATTCCCGTACCAGCCTCCCCGGACAGGCGCCGGAATGTGGCGACTAGGGGCTTTTCACAGTAACTTCACTGAAGCCTACTCGTGACAATAAGCGATTTTCATTTCATTTCACATTGATAGATCTACCATGCGGTTTTAGCAGCACTTTGCGATTACTAGAACTCGGTAGAAATTTAAGTTAAAACTTCTCAGGTGCAAATAAGAATCGTTTAATTTGTCTTCTATTGATTACAATTGAGAGTCATTTAAAAGGCAACTTGTAGACAATTGAAACTTTCAAAGAATCACATAAATGATTTTCTTACTTAGGCAAACAGCTGGCAATAATTTCAAAAGTCAAGTCAAGTGAAATATGAAAGACAGCGAATAGTTAAGTCAAAGAATAGATTGAGTCCGGAAAGAGAGAGAGAGAGAGTAATCCAGCTAAAAATGGCCGAACAAAACTTCACAGTTATACTGTATCATATCTGTCTTTAACCATCTAATTAAACCCTAATGTAATCCTAATTGGTTTAGGTTAACATCAAATAAATTTGATTTGAGGGTTAGTTGTCACTCATTTAATAGAAAACATTCTTATCTGTATTGGCTGTTAGCCACCTCGTTGTCATGGAGCTTCCCCTTGCCCTTGGAGAAATTTATTCATTAAAGCACATGCTTTATCAGAAACTATGTATTTAAAGTTGTGTTAGAACAATGACATGCTATCTTGTAAGCTGTATGTTTTAAAATGAATTGTGCTGAATGTGTGTTTTGCTATGAGTGAGTTTAAAAATGGTATTTAATTCTAGGGTATTAATGCTCACTTTTACCCATCATAGATGATCAGGTGCACTAGAAAATAGCTGGCTTCTACAATTCGGCCCTTTGATAGTTTGAAAGGATAAGTGAGATATTATCACAATAAGATAAATGCGATAGGATAGGTAAAAGCGCAAAGATTAACTCATTGTCATTGCAGTTTTAAGCATTGTATCAGGCATTTCAGCAATAATCATTATAATTCTCAAGAATAACAATTAATAAATTAATCAAATTTGATACGACTGATTCAGTATTAATAAATTGTACAATATGTTAATATAGTCAAATAATAATTTCCGTGTACAAATAAAATGATTATACAGTAAAATGTTGAGTATATGATTTAGTAATAATGGTAAAATTATCAAAGTTGATAATGTGATTTAGTAATAAATTATTAATAATAATTCACTAATAAATGAATAATAATGCAGTAAATAATACTTCAGCAAAACCTTCCATTTTGATGTTATTGGCTAGTGGTGTATTTGAATCAATATGAACCATGTGGATTGGTGGGGCACTATGGGTAGGCATGCATTAGCTAAAGTATCTGATCAGCAGCAATAGTAAGTAAATGATAAGTCCAAATATGCAAAATAGGAAAAGTCCCTAAATGATGTTAATTCCTGTGCTACCCAACCAATTGGAAAGTCAACCCCAACAAGTGTAATCAAAGGGTTGGTCAAGTTTTTTTTAAACTTTGTATTGGATGTGAATTGCTAAGTCTTTGACATCTTCTGGATTATACACAAAAGCTTGTTGAAAGGGTTAATTTTCCTGCAGAGACAAAAAGGGCGGACAGTGGGTGGAGAAATTGGAATGATGCCATTTGCATCTCTAAACGTTTTTCATATATGTCACTCAAATGGACTGGGAGTAAAAGTTGGATTGCTGCCAAATTCCCGTTATCAAATGTTCTAGAATTATGTGTTCTTTTGGAATATAGATTTGCTTTTAATCAGTTTTGTTTTTAACAAAACAACTTCCTCATTGTCTGAAGTTTTAATTTCCAGGCTAATTTTAAACATTTATTTTAAAATATCAAATACAATAACATATTGAATATATGACTGAACCAATCTTGCGCTGAATCTTGGTTTTCTGCAGATGAATTCATCGATTCTGTTAAAGGAGGCACAACTAACAAGATATGTTAATTTCTTAATTTTCTTTTATAAATTTAGATTACCCAATTATTTTTTCCAATTAAGGGGCAATTTTAGTGTGGCCAATCCACGTAATCTGCACATTTTTGGGTTGTGGGGGCAAAACCCACGCAGACACGGGGCGAATGTGTAAACTCCACACAGACAGTGACCCAGAGCCGGGATCGAACCTGGGACCTCAGCGCCGTGAGGCAGTTGTGCTAACCACTAGGCCACCGTGCTGCCCTTAATTTCTTAAAATTAATAAAGCAACATTCAAAATTATGACAGTTTTCTCAAGTTGACAGTTCTTGGCAACTTTTTAGCGATACGTGACTTATCCCATATCCCTGTAGCCAGGAGGCAGGCCTTCATCGTAAGAGTCCAGTGTGTAATCATGAAATTGGAAACTCGCTAAATGGTCGTCTTCGCAAAATAGTCGTCTTCAACACGAGAAAGGAATCTTCTGGATTTATTTTTTTAAGTGAGTGTAAGGGCTGGATTTGTCATTAATGGAGGAGGAGAGGCAACGATTAACGTGTCTTTGTTAGCAGTTTAGGTTTCGGACTGAGGTCATGGTAGGATCAAGTTTAAAGCTGCAGATAGTTCTGGTTTTAAACCAGTGACAAAAACAACTCCAAGCTGTTTGGTGCTTAATGGGCTAAGTTGTATTACACTTTGTTTGCCATTAGGCTCGTCGCTTAACTGAACAGGCTTTTCTTGTTTAAAAATCTCACAGTCTATTAAAACTGCCATGAGAGGCTTTTGGATCGGGGCCAGCAGCATTTTGTGGTCGGTCTCAGAATAAGATAATGGTTTGTTCTGGGTTTACAAGTTTGAACTTCTCTCCAAATTTCATCATCATATGGTTGAATACATGATTCTAAACATGTCCATTTTTCTTCCACTGTACAAACATCCTGCATTTCAGATAAATCCTGCAATAAGGTGGTTACTCCCAATTTGTAAATGTGACTGGATTCCTGATGCCATTGAGAGGCACAAAGGGAGGCAGCTTCCCTTGCTGCTTGGTCCGCAAGAGCATTTCCTCTTGCTTCCATAGTGTCCTCATGAGTAGGGGCTTTACATTTTAGAACTGATACTTCTTTTAGTAAGGCCATAGCTTCTAGAAGATCTTGTACTTCCTTTGCATTTCGCATAGGTGTACCCGCTGTTGTGAAAAATCCTCTTTTTCTCCCCAGATGGCAAAAATCATATGCTACTCCAGAACCATATCTGGAGTCAGTATAGATGTTAGCAGTTCTATCTCTTGCCATATGGCATGCTTCTGTTAGTGGTTTTAATTTGGCCTGCTGAGCTGGGTTCAAACTTCCTTCAGCTAATACTTCGTATGGGCTTGTGACTGCCCACCCAGCATTTTTGATACCCTTGTCAATAAAAGAGGAACCATCAGTGAACAGGATTAAATCTAGGTTCTGCAGTGGCTCTTCTTCTACTAAGCGTACTTCTTCCATTTCCTTGATTATTTTCACACAGTCATGCCTTTCTCCCTCCCCTCCCTTTTGTTCCTCGGGAAGCAGGAGCAAAGATGATGGGTTTACAGGACTGGCTTTGCGTAAATATAGGTTGGGAGCTTCCAAAACTACTGTCCATCTAGCTGATGTAACTTGTGACACTGTTCCTGGATAGTAGAGAATGGATTGAGTGTGGACATTTAATGGTTAACTTTTGGTTCAGGACAAGCCCTGATGTTGCCATTACAGCTCGACATGTGGCTTCCATGGCTCGTAAACAACTGCCAAATGATAGTGCCACATTGACATGTTTAAGGGAATAGTATCCAACCGGTCTTAGCTGATCACCATGTTCCTGAGCTAGTACTGCAGTCATGTAACCATCTCTTTCATGAACAAACATGGTAAAAGGTTTTCCGTTGTTTGGAATACCTCAGGCTGGTGCTGAACACGGGGTCTTTTTCAAATTCAGAAAAGATTGTTTTTGTTCAGAATTGAATTTAACTCGATCTTTTGATTTTCTGTTTCCTTTTAAAATATCATTCAATGGCTGGCATAACTGAGTATAAGAATCAATCCAATTTATGTTAAAATTACAGAGTCCCAAGAAAGATCTGACTTCCTGTACAGTTGAGGGTTATTTAGCTGCTTTGATGGCAGCTGTTCTGTCCTGAGTAAGTTCCCTTTTGCCTTTGGAAATTATCTGACCCAAGTAAACAACTTCTTCCTGGGCAGTTTGTACTTTGGTAAAGCTAACTTTGTGACCATTAGTACTGAGGTGGTCCAAAACCACCCGTAGATCTTTCTCATGATCATCTTTATTGATGGAGGCTATCAGAACATCATCTACATACTGGATAATGGTGGAAGACAGATCAGGCAGTTGCCGGAGATGATTCTGCAGAGCCATGTGGTAGGTAGTTGGGCTATTGTGAAAACCTTGTGGTAGTCTAGTCCATGTGTACTGTTGCTGATTAACTGTAAAAGCAAACAATGGTTGTACTTGCTTAGCTAGTGGTACTGACCAGAAGCCATTTGCCATATCCATGACTGAAAACCATTGAAGGTCAGGAGTTAAAGAGTTAAAAATTGTAGATGGATCTGCCACTAAAGGAGCTTTTCTGACAATGAATTGATTTGCTTTTCTGTGGTCAATAGTAAGGCGCCATGTGCCATTAGCCTTTTTTACAGCCCTGTTTGATGAACTGTGAATGCACACTAAAATACCCCTTTCTTCAAGTTGTTTTATTATAGGTAGAAAGCCTTGAATTGAAGTTCTATTAATAGGGTATTGTTTGGTATAAGATGGAGCAGATCCCATAAAAGTGACTGGTTCCATTTTCAAAAGACCACAATAATTTTTGTCAATTGCCCAAATTGGATGATTTTGTATTTCATTTTTTTGATGTGTCTAATGGACCAGGTGATTTTTCCATTATTGAAATTGAGTGAAGAATTTAGTTGTGATAAGATGTCCATACCTAGAAGTGTTTGTGTTACTGGACCTACCCTATTGATGTCATCAGTTGATGTGGTCCAAATTCTAAAAGCAGTGGTTTAGTCTTCCGAAGAGTAATAGAATCTCCTCCTGCAGCAAAAGCTTCAATTTTTCTGCAGTTAGGGGAAAGAAAGCAGCATTCTGTTCAGTAACACAGGTAAGTTCAGCTCCAGTGTCAAATAATAAATCGATATGAATACCTCCCACTCTTAGTAAAATATATAGTCCATCATTTTTCTGTTCCACGAGTGCATGTAGAGAAAAATGGAGAGAATCATCAAGAGTGGGGTTACGTCGTTTTTTGAATTATCATACAGAGAACGTCTTTGAGCTGGAGGACAGTTGTTTAACATTTCATTCACAGTATTGTCGTCATCGTATATGTCCCTACGTGGGTAAGGCTCCCCCTACATGGAAACAGCTGGGAGGGTCTAGAATCCCTGTACGCAAGTCTGGGTGCATCTTGTTTGTGTGCGTTACGTGATTGACCACGAGGTGGAAACGTATTGTAGTGAACATTGTCTACTTCATTATCATCTCGCGAATCCATCCGTTGTTTGATAGCATGTAGCCATCCAGTGTCCGACTCTACCGCAGAAAAGACATTGTGGTATTTTCTGACCTGATTTTAATGGAGCAAGGGTACATGTTTACCCTGACGCTTGTGGCGAAATTGTAGTTACTGCTGATATTCCTGTAGACGCTGCAAAAGCCGCTGCTGGAGCAGCAGATAACATAGGCTGAAATTGAGCAATGGGTAACATCGGCTGAACTTGAGCAAAAGGTACCATGGGCTGTATTTGAGCAGCTGCGGTATTTAAGTTTGCCTGGTTGTGCAAATCACGATCTATCTCAATGCATCGCTCAACTATGTCGCGATATGTACCAGCTGTGGCCCAAGCCGGTAAAACCAAATTCAAGGCAGCAGAAACTTCAGGTTTAACACCGGCTAGAAAAGCCGTTTTAAATGGACTTAAAGTGCTTGTGTCCCATGTGTCAGTTTCATGTCCGAGTGTCATTCCGGAGTGTTCTATCCAAGTATGTAAAAATCTTTCTTCGAAATCCTGAACATCTTCATTATATTTTGAATGCAAGATGTGATCTTAGACCAATCAATTCTCGAGGGGTGAAATTTTAATAGCCAATTTTTGATTGCCAGCCAACCAGCTTCTAAATTTAGCAAATCCTCTTCGAGGGCAATTTCTACCTCTACTCCAAGAGTTGCACTGGCATGAATGCCTACTACAACAGTCAGAATTTGTACTCCATCAAATGGGTGGAGATGATAAACGGGTTTTAATCTGTGAAGTTGATCCCATGTGGTCATACCACCCTTTTTAGGGTGTTGAAGATCTTTGGACCAATTGTCAGTTTTTTCAGGGTCTGCTGGTTCATGAATCCAATGGTGGTCAAATACGTTTTTAGTGACAGTTTCATCTTCCTCTTCTACTTTCTTGCTTCCAACTCTAATCCGTTTGCGTTTTAAAGGGGCTAGTCAAATTAATTTAGTATTTTGCATTGTAGGAAAATGTGTTGTATCACTATTTTCATCTGATTCAACTGGCAAATGAATTTTAGATTTTAATTTAGTCCTGACACTTGATCTCGGCTGTGCTATTGCCAATTGTGCCACTGGGGCTGCTTGCTGAATTTGAATTGTTTGTTCAGCTGCTTGTTGAATCTGGGCTGTGCTTTGGTTTAAATTATGAGCTGCAAGACTGTCTATCAGGATTTTGCAGTGTCCTTTTAAATTGTTCATTTCTCCTTCTAAATCAAATCTTTCTTCGATTAATTTGCAATTTTCAATTTCAATTCGCTCAGTTTTTGATGGCAACTGTTGGTATTTTGACTTAATTTCAAGAACTTTATGTTGCAATTCCTCAATTTGAAAAGATAGTTGCTGGACTTTAAAGGATTTGTTTTCCAATCCTGTTCTAATTTCATGATAATGCTCAAGTTTGGATTTTGCATCGCGTAATTCCTCAACAACTGCAATCAGTTGATCTTTAGTGGACTTAAGCTCATGATCACTTTTATTTTTAATAGTTATTTCTTGCTGTCTGCATATTTGTCCCATAATTGCCAGGGACCATTTTGCACGTTCTGCACCATGCAATCGTGTGTATTTTCCCCAATGCCCTCCTGATATTGTCGAGGGACGACTGTCCTCTGGGGATATCATATTTTGTTTCAATTTTTCTTGAGATTTCACATGGTCTAAATTGTCTACGAATGAAAGATCCAAAATCTCCCAATATATCTTCAATAGAAACATCTGGTACAGCACTACCTCACTTGGACGTTGTGGGAGTAGTTCTCCACCATTTGAAGGTCCTGAATCTATTTTGGGACTCATGTCCACCATAAACGCAGCCTTACACCCAATTGTTTGGTCGTCAACTCCCTTTCTGTATCTGTGTACACTACCATGACTATTTTTTTTCCCAGTCCCGTTTTATTTTAGTTTCAACGACCGGCACCTGATTGATTTAACACAGTCTATGAAAATATCCTTTCCAGGGGTTGAAGCACTGATTGATGCAGCTTTAAGACTTTCAATGGGTGAAAAAGATCTTTATTACCCCAGTCTAGCCGTTTGTCCTTGGATCTTCTGTCCTCGTGGGCCTCCTCCGATTATTCCCGAAGGTTTCTGAACTTCTCAGATTTCGTCCGATCTCCTTTCAGAGCTCCTCCCCTTTTGCCGAACTACGCCAGGTTGTTAGATCTACCCTGCGGTTTTAGCAGCACATTGCGATTACTAATACTCAGTAGAAATTTAAGTTAAAATTTCTCAGGTACAAATAAGAATCTGCTTTATTTGTCTCTATTGATTACAACTGAGAGTCATTTAAAGTCTTATTCTCTCATAAGTCCAGGCAGCATAGGACTCACAGGGAGGCAATCTGTAGACAATTCAACTTTCAAACAATCACAGAAATGATTTTCTTGTTTAGGCAAACATCTCGCAATAACTTCAAAAGTCAAAGTCAGAAAGTGAAATATGGAAAAAAACAGAGAGACAGCGAATACTTAAGTCAAATTATAGATTGATTCCAGAGAGAGAGATGGCCGAAAATCCATTACGGTTATGCCAAATCATATCAGACTTTAGCCATCTATTTACACCCCAATGTAATTCTAATTGGTTTGGATTAACATCAAATTAGTTTGATTTGAGGGTTAGTTGTCACTCATTAATAGGCAACATTACCCTAAAATGCATTCTTGTATGAGCTTATGGAATGCGATTCGGCTTCCTTATTGAAAGCTGCTTGAACTGCATTCTTGCTGCGGACAATAGCACCTTTAGGTTCCTGCCCTGTTGTGACGGAGCCTGTCCTGTCCTTGGTCACGTTATCTTGCAAATGTATTTGTTAGCTGATTAAGAATGCTATTTTAATTCATCATTTTCTGTGTTCTGTTGAAACTATGTTTTGAAATGCTGAACGTGTGTTTTGAAATGACCTGAGGTTATGAGTGAGTTTTAAAATAGTATTCAATAGACTCGGGGCTTAATGCTAAATAGCTATCTTTTACCTACAGAAAATAGCTGGCTTCGACACGCTCCCACGCATGGGCGACACGGTAGCACAGTGGTTAGCACGGTTGCTTCACAGCTCCAGGGTCCCAGGTTTGATTCCTGGCTTCGGTCACTGTCTGTGTGGAGTCTGCATGTTCTCCACGTGTCTGTATGGGTTTCCTCCGGGTGCTCCGGTTTCCACAGACCAAAGATGAGCAGGTTAGATGGATTGGCCATGCTAAATTGCCCTCAGTGTCCAAAAAGGTGAGGTGGGGTTATGGGTTAGGTTGGAGATATGGGCTTAAGTTGCTCTTTCCAAGGGCCGGTGCACTCGATGGGCCAAATGCTCTCCTTCTGCACTGTAAATTCTATGATTCTGTTTCAGTGTGAACTCGCTGGTGTTTCTGCAGATTCTGTTTACTTGTAAATCTTTTTTCACAGTCAGAACATTTAAAAGGTTTCTGATCAGTGTGAACAAGTTGGTGTCTAGTCAGATCGGATGACTGAGTGAATTTCTTCTCACACACGGGGCAAGTGTACGGTCTCTGCCCAGTGTGAACACGCTGGTGTTTCAAAAGCTGGGATGACTCAGTGAATCCCTTCCCACACACGGAGCAGGTAAACGGCCTCTCCCCAGTGTGAGTGCGTTGATGTATCGTTAAACACCTTTTACTTTTAAAGCTCTTCTCACAGTCAGAACATTTAAAAGGTCTCTTATCAGTGTGAACATGTTGGTGTGTCCGGAGGTTGGATGACTGAGTGAATCCCTTCCTACACACGGAGCAGGTGAATGGCTTCTCTCCAGTGTGATGGCGTTGGTGGAACAGTAAATAATTTCTGCTTTTAAAGCTCTTCTCACAGTCAGCACATTTAAACGGTCTCTGGTCAGAGTGAACCTGATGGTGAGTCCGGAGGTTTGATGAAGCATTAAATCCCATCCCACACACGGAGCAGGTGAACGGCCATTCCCCAGTGTGAGTGGGTTGATGTAACAGTAAATCCTTTCTGCTTTTAAAACTCTTCTCACAGTCAGCACATTTAAAAGGTCTCTCATCATTATGAACAAGTTGGTGTTTCAGGAGTTCGGATGACTGAGTGAATCCCTTCCCACACACGGAGCAGGTGAATGACCTCTCCCCAGTGTGAGTGCGTTGATGTATCAGTAAATCCTTTCTGCTTTTAAACTTCTTCTCACAGTCAGCACATTTAAATGGTCTCTGGTCAGTATGAACAAGTTGGTGTGTGATGAGGTTGGATAACGTAGTGAATCCCTTGCCACACACGGAGCAGGTAAATGGCCTCTCTCCAGTGTGAATACGTCGATGAGTTTCCAATTCAGATGGGTAATTGCATCCCATCCCACAGACCCCACATTTCCACGGTTTCTCCATGGTTATCGACAGGTTATCAGGTGTAGGTGGGATGCAGATTTGAGGTCACTATCAGATCAGCCGTGATGTTATTAAATGGTGGAACAGGCTCACGGGGCTGAATGTCCTATTGCTGCTTCTTGATTCCTTTGGTGCGAATGTCCTTATGTCTCTCCAACTTGGATCATCAGTTGAAGCCTGAGTACGGTGTCTCCCTGATGTAAATGCTGCAATTTAATTTCATGCTTTGTGATTGGTTAAAGCTCAGTTCCAACGAACTGTGGAAAATTACTGAGATGTCTGTGTCTCGGTGCTTTTCAATCAGTCATTTTTGAAATGTTTTCCAAAAGACAAAACAGACAAACATTTCTCCATCTACGTTGAAAGGCCGGTCCTGATGAATCAAGTGACTCTGTCAGATCTCGTCATGAATATTCTGTAAAAGGAGATTACATTGAAATATTGTGAATATATAAGACACAAACAGGCCATTCTGTCACAGATTCTGCTGAAATGAAAACAAAATGAAACTAAAATCGCTTATTGGCACGAGTAGGCTTCAATGAAGTTACTGTGAAAAGCCCCGAGTCGCCACATTCCGTCACCTTTCCAGCGAAGCTGGTACGGGAATTGAACCGTGCTGCTGGCCTGCTTGGTCTGCTTTGAAAGCCATCGAATTAGCCCAGTGAGCTAAACCAGCCCCTGCTGTCAATACTCGGCACACATCTCTGACTGTCCCACCTATCAAATCTCAGCCTTTCAGCTGATTTTCGATTCCATTTTCTCTCATGTGCTTGTTCCGTTTCCTTTTGAAAACATCTCAGCACTTTCCTCAACTCCTTTCCATGGTAATGAGTTGCACATTCTGAACCTGTGATAAATAATTTTGTCCGTATTGTCCCCTTGGATCTATTCGTAACTACCTTGTATTTATGACTTGTTGTTTATTGAAATGAAATTAAATGAAAAATCTCTTATTGTCACAAGTAGGCTTCAAATGAAGTTACTGTGAAAAGCCCCTATGCAGCTGTTCGGGAGGTTGGTACTGGAATTGAACCGTGCTGCTGGCCTGCCTTTACTGCTTTCAAAGCCAACGATTTAGCCCAGTGTGCTAAACCATGGCCACTCTCTCACATCACCCCCCCCCTCCATTTAATCTTTCCTGAGAGCTGTAATCTCTCATGTGACAAAAGTTATCACTGTCAATGCAGGGTAGAATTCGCAAAGAGACAAACCTTTCTGTTGGGTTCAGTTTGTTGTGTGCAAATTCTCCATTTCTAACCCCCTGTAAAAGGAGTTTACAAAAGCCATCACTGTCAGTCCAGGATAGAAATGCTGAACAAGCAATTCTAGTTTCTCTGGAACATTTTTTCCTCTCTTGTTCCCCCAAAATTGTCAATCCCCGTCCCACACACTCTCCCTCCTCCCTGGGCTGAAATCCAAACCCATCTCACCATCTGCACCATTTCTTTCCTCCACTCCCAGTTTTCTCCCTCCCTCTCCTCTGCCTGGGTCCAGTTCTCCAGCTCCTGTCTGCAGACTGACAATAAAATCAATGGGTCTTATTGGGGGTTTGGGGCCTCCAGCGGGTGTTTGTGAATCCTCCCCGCCCACCTGCCAGGGTTTCCTTCCTTGCCAGAGATCAGAGTCTTCATTGATTTGAGTGCAAAATGTAAGCTCTAATTTATTATCCCCCCCCTCCCCCATCCTGTGATGTGAACCACCCTCCAGTGTGTGAAGCAGGATGGTGCCGGTTAACCTGGGCCTGTTCCCGGGAGGGAGGGAGAAGCTCCGCAGCTACAAACCAGGGAGCTGACAATAATTGTGAAGGGTTTGCTCAGCTCACAATGCCCGAGGACTGATTGACGGCGGGTTCGGACCAATAGAAAGAGGGGACGTGCCTGGAAGACCAAACAAGAATGGCTGGTCCTCCAGCCAATCAGAGTGAATGGGAGGCAGAGCAAATCGGGGCTCGCACTCCCTCCGCATGCACCCCGCCAATCACTTTGTCCATTCGGACCTGTCTCGGGGAAAAGCCCGAGCAGCTTTCGCCGGTTCAACTGCTGTATCCTAGCTTCGTATTCGGAGCTTCGGGCTACACGGAGTGTTTATGAAGCCTCCTGACCCATCCGCCGGCTCCATCCCGCCCTCATGCCTCACCCGATCGAATTTGACCGGTTGAGGATCCCACCCTACCGCCTGAATCCAGAGTTGTCATCGGTACTGCACACCATTCAGAGCGGGGAGAGACCCTACTCATGCTTCTGTGGAGACAAGGACACCACGATAGCACAGTGGGTAGCAATGTCGATTCACAGCTCCAGGGACCTGGGTTTGATTCCCGGCTGGGTCACTGCCTGTGTGCAGTCTGAACTTTCTCCCCGTGTCTGTGTGGGTTTCCTCCGGGTGTTCCAGTTTCCTCCCACAAGTCCCAAAAAACGTGCTGTTTGGTGATTTGGACATTCTGAATTCTCCCTCTGAGTACCCGAGTAGGCGCCGAAGTGCGGCGACTAAGGGATTTTCTCAGTAACCATTGCAGTGTTAAAAGCCTATTTTCGACACTAATAAAGTTTATTATTCAATTGATCGTCAAATGTGGACAGGCACAAGGACACCAGCAGCATGCTGAAACCGTGGAAATAGGAACTGGTTTAGCACAGGGCAGGCCAGCAGCGTGGTTCAATTCCCGTACCAGCCTCCCCGAACAGGCGCCAGAATGTGGCGACTAGGGGCTTTTCACAGTAACTTCATTTGAAGCCTACTTGTGACAATAAGCGATTTTCATTTCATTTTTCATGTGGGGACTGTGGGAAGGGATTCAAGTCCCCATGTGAGCTGGGAACTCATCACCGCAGTCACACCGGCGACAGACCATTCACCTGTTCTGAGTGTGGGAAGGGATTCTCTCAGTTATCCGAGTGAGGATTTACCAGGATGTGGGAGCCGAGCTGGTGAGGAAGTGAGTGGCCTTTAATAAGGTTCAGGCTGCTCTGTGTAAGAAAGGAGTTTGATTCGGGGCGGTATACCCGGCAAAGCTGCAGGTTACAAATGTGTCGAAAGACTTCCATTTCGAGACACTGGAGGAGGCGAATACCTTTATTGTAAAGCATGGACTGGGGTCCAGTTATCTGTATTGGACAAGGGGGGGGGGGGGGGATGGCCCCCGTTGGAAATTGAGTCTAGTTACAGACTGCATTCTGGTCTGTTTTATCCTCGAAGTAGGCAATATCATTGTTTTTATTTTCTTGTTGTCCTGAGAGGAACTGCCCTGTCAGCAGTCAGCTGGTGAATGGGAGTGAGATGTTTTGGGGGGGGGGGGGGGCTGCAGCTGGTGAACCAGTTTTGGCTGGTTCAACAAGCTCAGCATCTGGGCCGGAGCCCCGGGGGAACGTTGGATTCAATTTTAGTGTCCAGATGAGGCGTTGGTGAAAAATGGGGGAGGGGGTTAGTTTGCTGATGATGACTATAAAACTGTTTTTGTTTTACTCTGAAGATCTGTGCGTGTGGCGGCCATCTTGGGTGGACCCTTGGCCCGTACTTTTTGAAGATTTGCTGGATAGTCCCTCACGGTGGAAATGGCTGATTCCGTGATGGGGGCTGGTGCAGAGACCCCTGATTCAGCTGCTCACCTGGAACGCAAGGGGATTGGGTGGACCAGTGAAGGTCAAGGGTTTTCGCTTACCTAAAGAATCAAAATGCTGGTGTGGTGTCCTTGCAGGAGACTCATTGCGGGTTAGAGATGAGACCACCCTGCGGAGGGGTGAGCCAAGTGTTTCACTCGGGCTTTGACTAAGGGTTAGAGATCAGACCGGACTGCGGAGCGGTGAGCCAAGTGTTTCACTCGGGCTTTGACTAAGGGTTAGAGATCAGACCGGACTGCGGAGCGGGGAGCTACGTGTTTCACTCGGGCTTTGACGGAAGGGCTCGATGTGCTGCAATTCTAATCAATAAACAGGTCCCTCTTTCGGTCACCAGGATCATTGTGGACACTAATGGGAGATACGTGGTGGTCAGTGGGTCATTGGCAGGTGCACTGGTGGTGTTGGTGAATGGCTAAGCCCCTAACTGGGACGATGTGGCATTTGTAAAAAAAATTGTTGGGATCCATCCCAGACCTGGATACACATCAATCAATGCTTGGCAGAGACTTCACTTGTGTATTAGATCTGGAAATGGACTGGTCCAAGCCCTTCAACCGCTATAAATACACAATAACGGAGTGGAATCTGGACGGACCATCTGGCATGACCCAGGCACCGGAAACGATAACAGCAAACCCGGAAAAAAAGAGAAATAAATCTGTTCCCATCAGTAGATTGTAAAAGAATTATGGGACATAGATTTAAGATTGTGAGCAAGATCTACAGGGAGGATATGAGGAAGACATTTTACAGAGTGAATGATAATGATATGGAACTCAATGCTTACAAACAAAGGTCGATAATCTCCAGGTCCTGATAACTCGAATGGTGCTGTCAGAATTGGATGTGAGGATTGGTTGTGAGTTTCCTGTCTGCGAATTACTTTCTAAGCTCCTGTGAAAGATGGTTACAAAGGCATCACTGTCAGTCCAGAAATAAAATTCAGGAAAGATAAACATTTCTCTTGGTTTGAATTTGCTGTGTGTAAATCCTCCCCTACTAACCCCCTGTAAAAGGGTTTCCAAAATTACTCACTGTCAGTCCAGGGTAGAAATTCACAACATTCTCTCCTCCTGCTCCCTGGTCCAGGATAACCGCTCATGCCCGCCCCCCCCAGATCAGCAGTAATGTACTTTGCACCAAATGGGCATCGAATAACCATATGTACATTAACGAGATGGTTGCAACAGCACTAAATTCAATGTGTGTAGATTTGGGATTGAGTGAGTCAGGTGTGAAGAGGTCTTGTTGAGAAAGGTGGATTCCAAAGATGTGCGGGTTAGGTGGATTGGCCATGCTAAATTGCCCGTAGTGTAAGGTTAATGGGGGGATTGTTGGGTTACGGGTATATGGGTTACGTGGGTTTAAGTAGGGTGAACATTGCTCGGCACAACATCGAGGGCCGAAGGGCCTGTTCTGTGCTGTACTGTTCTATGTTCTATGTCCTGGGGAAGCCTTTCCTGCCACATTCCAATAAAGATGGCGCCCGTTAACCCGAGCCCAACATGAGGAGCTGCAGCTCCGCTCGGTACAAACTGGGTGCAGTAAACTCTTTTCCGAGGTTTGCGGCTTACAACAGTTTTACACAACGTTTCCGCCCACCCCCGCCATCTCTCGCTCCCTCCATATTGTTAAATGCCTCTCACCAATTCCGGATCTGAAAAAGATCCCATTCAGCATCGCCATTATCCACACTGCGCATGCTTCAATCACAGCCTGACCCCGCCCCTCATTCACTCCGATTGGTTGGAGGACCAGCCGCCCTCACTCAAGCCTCACGTCCCGCCTCCGCTTTCTATTGGTCCGGAGCTGTCGTCAATCACCCGGGCATTGTGACGGTGACAGATGGTGAGAGCGGCCACAGGCTCAGGCTGACTCGCTGATTGTTCCTGTCTCAGCCCCTCCCCCTCCCTGCTGCCCTCTGACCTCCCGCCCCTCTGCCTGAGGTGGGACCACCTGGGACTGCAGACCCTGCCCTCTGTCCTCCCGCCCCTCTGCCTGAGGTGGGACCACCTGGGACTGCAGACCCTGCCCTCTGACCTCCCGCCCCTCTGCCTGAGGTGGGACCACCTGGGACTGCAGACCCTGCCCTCTGACCTCCCGCCCCTCTACCTGAGGTGGGACCACCTGGGACTGCAGACCCTGCCCTCTGTCCTCCCGCCCCTCTGCCTGAGGTGGGACCACCTGGGGCCTGTTGATGCCCCCCTCCTGGGGTGAAGACCCTGCCATCCGTCCTCCCACCCCTCTGCCTGAGGTGGGACCACCTGGGACTGCAGACCCTGCCCTCTGTCCTCCTGCTCCTCTGCCCGGGATGGGAGTGGGACCACCTGGGGCTGTTGTGAAGACCAAGGGCTTTGTTTTGCGACCCACAGGGCTGAAGACCGCCGTCCGCCTGCATTTCACCACCTGTGGTGGGTGTGGGGCAGCCTGGGACATTGTTTTAGCCCCTCCAGGGCTGTAGAACGCTGCCCCAGGATGTACAGCAAGGTCGTGTTTTTCCTGTGGGTCGAGCAGACGGTCCACCACGTCCATAAGACCATAAGACCATAAGACATAGGAGTGGAAGTAAGGCCATTCGGCCCATCGAGTCCACTCCGCCATTCAATCATGGCTGATGGGCATTTCAACTCCACCTCCCAGCATTCTCCCCATAGCCCTTAATTCCTCGCGACATCAAGAATTTATCTATCTCTGCCTTGAAGCCATTTAGCGTCCCGGCCTCCACTGCACTCTGCGGCAATGAATTCCACAGGCCCACCACTCTCTGGCTGAAGAAATGTCTCCGCATTTCTGTTTTGAATTTACCCCCTCTAATTCTAAGGCTGTGCCCACGGGTCCTCGACTCCTCGCCTAACGGAAACAGTTTCTTTGCGTCCATCCTTTCTAAGCCATGTATTATCTTGTAAGTTTCTATTAGATCTCCCCTTAACCTTCTGAACTCCAATGAATACAATCCCAGGAACGCCAGCCGTTCCTCATATGCTAGACCCGCCATTCCAGGGATCATCCGTGTGAATCTCCGCTGGACACGCTCCAGTGCCAGTATGTCCTTCCTGAGATGTGGGGCCCAAAACTGGACACAGTACTCCAAATGGGGCCTAACCAGAGCCTTATAAAGGCTCAGTAGCACATCGCTGCTTTTATATTCCAACCCTCTTGAGATAAATGACAACATAGCATTCGCTTTCTTAATCACGGATTCAACCTGCATGTTTACCTTTAGGGAATCCTCGACTAGCACTCCCAGATCCCTTTGTACTTTGGCATTATGAATTTTCTCACCGTTTAGAAAGTAGTCTATGCTTGGATTCTTTTTTCCAAAGTGCAAGACCTCACATTTCTCACGTTGAAATGCATCAGCCATTTCCTGCACCACTCTCCCAAACTGTCTAGATCCTTCTGCAGCCTCCCCACTTCCTCAGCACTACCTGCCTGACCACCTAACTTCGTATCATCAGCAAACTTCGCTAGAATGCCCCCAGTCCCTTCATCCAGATAATTAATATATATGGTGAACAGCTGCGGCCCCAACACTGAACCCTGTGGGACACCGCTGGTCACCGGCTGCCATTCCGAAAAAGAACCTTTTATCCCAACTCTCTGCCTTCTGTCAGACAGCCAATCCTCAACCCATGCCAGTAGCTCACCTCGAACACCATGGGCCCTCACCTTACTCAGCAGCCTCCTGTGTGGCACCTTATCAAAGGCCTTTTGGAAATCCAGATAGACCACATCCACTGGGTTTCCCTGGTCTAACCTACTTGTCACCTCCTCAAAGAATTCTAACAGGTTCGTCAGGCACGACCTCCCCTTACTAAATCCATGTTGACTTGTTCTAATCCGACCCTGCTCTTCCAAGAAATTAGAAATCTCATCCTTAACAATCGATTCTAGAATTTTACCAACAACCGAGGTTAGGCTAATTGGCCTATAATTTTCCATCTTTTGTCTTGATCCTTTCTTGAACAAGGGGGTTACAACAGCGATCTTCCAATCGTCCGGGACTTTCCCTGACTCCAGTGATTTTTGAAAGATCTCAACCAACGCTTCCGCTATTTCTTCAGCCACCTCCCTCAGAACTCTAGGATGTAGCCCATCGGGGCCAGGAGATTTGTCAATTTTAAGACCTTCTAGCTTTTTTAGCACCATCTCTTTTGTAATGGCAACCATACTCAACTCAGCCCCCTGACCCTTTATAATTTTTGGGATATTACTAACGTCTTCCACTGTGAAGACAGACGCAAAGCACTTATTAAGTTCTCCAGCCATTTCCTCATCTCCCATCACTAGCCTTCCAGAATCAGTTTGAATTGGCCCAATGTCTACTTTGGCCTGACGTTTGTTTCTTATGTATTGAAAGAAACTTTTACTATCATTTCTTATATTACTGGCTAGCCTGCCTTCATATTTGATCCTCTCCTTCCTTATTTGTCTCTTTGTTAACCTCTGTTTGTTTTTGTAGCCTTCCCAATCTTCTGATTTCCCGGTGCTTTTGGCCACTTTATAGGATCTCTCTTTTTCTTTGATACATTTCCTGACCTCCTTTGTCAGCCATGGCTGTCTAATCCCTCCCTGGATAATCTTTCTTTTCTTGGGGATGAACCTCTGTACAGTGTCCTCAATTATGCATACAAACTCCTGCCATTTTTGCTCTACTGTCTTCCCTGCTAGGGTCTGCTTCCAGTTGATTTTCACCAGTTCCTCTCTCATGCCCTCGTAATTACCTTTATTTAACTGTAACACCATTACATCCGATTTTGCCTTCTCTCTTTCAAACTGCAGACTGAACTCAACCATATTATGATCGCTGCTTCCTAAGTGTTCCCTTACTTTAAGATCTTTAATAAAGTCTGGTTCATTACATAGCACTAGGTCCAGAATAGCCTGCTCCCTTGTGGGCTCCATGACAAGCTGTTCCAAAAAGCCATCTTGTAAGCATTCCATGAATTCCTTTTCTTTGGATCCACTGGCTACATTATTTACCCAATCCACCTGCATATTGAAGTCCCCCATGATCACTGTGACCTTGCCTTTCTGACATGCCTTTTCTATTTCCCGGTACATGTTGCGCCCCTGGTCCTGACCACTGTTAGGCGGTCTGTACATAACTCCCATTATGGTTTTTTTGCCTTTGTGGTTCCTCAATTCTACCCACACAGACTCCACATCATCCGACCCTATGTCGTTTAGTGCCATAGATTTAATTTTGTTCTTAACTAACAAGGCAACCCCACCCCCTCGGCCCACCTCCCTGTCTTTTCGATAGGTTGTATATCCTTGGATGTTTAACTGCCAGTCCTGAACCCCCTGCAGCCATGTCTCTGTGATGCCTACCACATCATAATCATTCACGATGATCTGTGCCATTAGTTCATCTACTTTGTTACAAATGCTACGAGCATTCAGGTAAAGTGCCTTAATGTTAACTTTCTTATCAGTACAGATATTGGAAGTCCTAAGATGTCCAAAGTTATCCTTCCTTTTTGTTGCATTCCTAGTCTGCCTCAAGCTTAAATCCACCTGCCTACATGTTATCCTCCTGCGTATCTTGCCATTTAACTCCCTGCTCCCTGTCGCTTTCACTTTCCCTTCCCCCCAACTCAGAAGTTTAAAGTCCTACTGACCACCCTATTTATCCTCTTCGCTAGAACACTGGTTCCAGATCGGTTCAGGTGGAGACCGTCCCAACGGTACAGATCCCCCCGGTTCCAAAACTGATGCCAATGTCCCATGAAGTGGAATCCCTCTTTCCCACACCAATCCCTTAGCCACGTGTTTACTTCCCTAATTTTCCTATCCCTATGCCAATTGGCACGTGGCTCGGGCAGTAATCCAGAGATTATGACCCTTGAGGACCTGTACTTCAATTTTCTTCCTAGTGCTTGATAGTCCCCGAACAGGTCCTCCACCCTAGCTTTACCTATGTTGTTAGTCCCAACGTGGACCACAACAACTGGATCCTCCCCCTCCCGCTCCAGTATCCTTTCAAGCCGGTCAGAGATGTCCCGCACCCTGGCACCGGGCAGGCAACACACCATGCGAGACTCCCGATCCGGCTTGCATAGGATACTATCTGTCCCCCTAATTATAGAATCTCCTATAACAACTACTTGTCTTTTTACTCCCCCCTCTTGAATGGCCTTCTGCACCATGGTACCGTGGTCAGTTGGCTCATCCTGTCCAGAGCCCCTTTCCTCATCCATACAGGGAGCAAGAGTCTCATACCTGTTGGACAAGGTCAAGGGCTGAGGCTCCTGCACTCCTGAACTCGGGTTCCCTCTGCCTGCCTCACTTACAGTCACACTCTGATGTCCCTGATCAGTTACTGAATGTGAATTACTTAATCTCCCAGGTGTGACTGCCTCCTGAAACAAAGTGTCCAGGTAACTCTCCCCCTCCCGGATGTGCCGCAGTGTTTGAAGCTCAGACTCCAGATCATCAATTCTGAGCCGGAGATCTTCCAGCAACCAACACTTGCTGCAGATGTGGTCATTGCCATTCACAAGGGGAACAGCCAGCTCCCACATCATACAGCTACAGCACATCACCTGCCCAGCCATCTCTGATTAGTTAATTAATTTATTACTTTGTATAAATTTCAGTTAAAAAAAACTTGGAGACCTGGAAAGGGGGCTCACGGTGAGCGGGCCACACGTGGCGGTGGACCTGCTGGAGGCCATCGCCGAATGTGTGGTTCTTTCAAACGTCCCGCCCTACCTCCCCACCGAGCTCCTCCTCCCCAACTCAACCTACTGGGGGAGGTCAGGTCCGGGATGGCGTCAGTGACACTCGGCCTGCGGGACCCTTCCCTCCACCATGTCTACTCCTTCCGGCATCAGATTTTTGTCCACCTGACCCGGGAGGAGATCACAGAGGAGGGCTGAGGCATATTCGCCGGAACTGCCCCACCCTAACGGCCACCACCAACACCACCTCCAGGGTGGCCACGGCTGGCACTGCCGCCCCTCTCTGCCACCTCTTCGTCTGCCCAGCAGCCGGCCCTTGGCAACACCACGGCTGCTGGCGGGGGGGGGGGGGGGGGGGGGGGGGGGGGGGTGAGGGAGCCTCCGCTAGACCAGAGGCAGCCTAAAAACACCAAACGGAAGACGGCACAGCGGTCGGACCGGGCCCGTCCACACCTTGGCCCCCATCATGGGTACTGACCCCGTCCCAACCAACTCGGAGGCCGCAACCTCACCTCGGGACACCGTCGCCGCCTTGCAACAACCTGAGGTGCCTGGAGAGACCTCCACACAGGCTCCGGAGGGCGGTGGGGCACTGTGTACGGCCCCGAGCTGGAGGCTGTTCCAACCTCACCACTATCCCAGGACCTGGGCGATGCGGACGGGTGGGACGTTGCTGAGGGCCCTCCAGCAGTGGAGACCCCGCAGCGAGATGAGCCTGCCCCCCGCAAGCACCGCCTGTCCGGGCTGGAGGAGTTGGTGGATCTGGCTACCCCTCCCCAGGCGAGCGGGGTTGGGTGTCTCCTGTGTTTATTCCCAGCACCCTGAGGCCCAGCCCCGTTAAAAAGAAGGTCAAGGCGGTCTCCAAGGCCACTGAGGTGCCCATTCTGCCGTCTCCCGAGCAGGGAGGCCTGGGGCCGGGCGGAGACGTGACCACCGAGGGCTTGTTCCGCCCGGTACAGTTTTACTCCCCGGTCACCTCCTTTTGTTCGTCGCCGGGGGCTGGCGGCAGCCACCAGTGTCCTCATATATTCGGCTCATGGGCGGGCGACGGCGAGGAAGGCTCCCCGCTCACAACACCCAAGCAGATGATGCCAAGTTCCATCCCGGACCTATTCCCGGTGGTCTTCCGGGGTCACTCCGAGGGCCCGGCATCGAAGGCGGAGGCAGGTTTGGAGCCGCCGCCGTCCACGGACCCTGAATCGTGGGGGGACCCTGCAGGGAACCCACCTGAGGACGATCCTGGGGGTAGGATGAAATGAAAATCGCTTATTGTCACAAGTAGGCTTCAAATAAAGTTACTATGAAAAGCCCCTAGTCGCCACATTCCGGCGCCTGTTCGGGGAGGCTGGTACGGGAATTGAACCGTGCTGCTGGCCTGCCTTGGTCTGCTTTAAAAACTAGCTATTTAGCCCTGTGCTAAACCAGCCCCGGATCAACTCGAGCCAAGGGCTAGTTGATGGGCCCGCGGCGCCCGCCACACTCTGTAGCAGGGGGCTTGGGCTCAGGCGGTGACTGCTCAGAGGAGGAAGGCTGCTCAGTGGTGGGCGAGTCTCGGTAGCTTGGTGTTGTGATTCATACTGTTTAGTTGTCTGCCTGTCTCCAACAGGTATTGTCTCTCGATAATGACTGTGCTGCTACCCTTGTCTTCTGGTCTTATAGACATATCCGTGTTGGATCCAAGCTCCCGGATTGTCTGTCTTTCTCTCCGGGTGAGATTCTGTTTGTCTCTTGTATTTCACTGTGACAGGTCAGAGACCTGATTGAAGGGATTCAAACATGGGAGTTCTGGGAAAGATGGGCAAGGATTTGGGAGGTGACAACAAGTTCAAAGAGTTTGGAGAGGAGAGGGAGGTTGAAGATGGGGCAGTAATTTGTAAGGATGGCAGGGTTAAGGGTTTGTTTTATTGAGGGGGTGATGATGGCAGATTTGAAGGACAGAGGGACAGTACCTGAAGGGAGAGAAATGTTGACAATATCCGTGGTCACAGGGTAGTTGGCTGATCAGTAGCTCAGTGGGAATAGGGTCGATGGAGCAGGAGCTGGGTCTCATGGACAAGATGAGCTCTGAGAGGGCATGAAATGAAAAAAAATGAAATGAAAATTGCTTGTCACAAGTAGGCTTCAAATGAAACCTGTTCGGTGTGGCTGATATGGGAATTGAACCGTGCTGCTGGCCTGCCTTGGTCTGCTTTAAAAGCCACCTATTTAGTCCTGTGCTAAACCAGTCCCGGATCAACTCGGGTCAAGGGCTTGTTGATGGGCCCGCGGTGCCTGCCACGGGGGCTCGGGCTCAGCCAGTGACTGCTCGGAGGAGGAAGGCTGCTCAATGGCGGGCCAGGAGGAGGATTTAGACGCTCTCTGCAGTGAGGCAGAGGGCAGCCTCATGCCCGGCACCGAGTCTCGCCTCATCCCCTCCGGGCATTTTTGAAAAGCATCATGGTTACCGGGACTGCGTGCGGCTGGCCCTGGAGAGCTGGGGAAATCTGGGGCTGCTCCTCGAGTCCAAAGCAGAGAACTGGTTTGCCGAACGCCTTCCTGTCTCTTGACCAGGAGAAGGCGTTCGACAGGGTGGGTTCGAATATTTGCTCGGGACTCTGCGAGCTTTCGGGTTCGGGACGCACTTCCGATTACTGTACGCCGCCTCGGAGTGTCTGATTAAGGTTAATGGACCCTGACGGCGCCCCTTCGCTTTGGGAGCGGAGCGCGTCAGGGCTGCCCCCTGTCCGCCCAACTTTATTCTCTCTGCGTGGAGCCTTTCCTGCGCCTCCTGCGGATGCGGTTGTCGGGGCTGGTTCTGCGCGAACCGGGCATGACGGTGGTCCTTTCGGCTGACGCTGATGACGTGCTCCTCATGTTCACTGACCCCGGTGACCTGTGGAGGTTGCGAGAGTGCCAGACGTGCACTCCGCTGCGTCTTCTGCTAGGATCAACTGGGCTAAATGTTCCGGGCTCCTGGACGGTCCGTGTCAAATGGACCCCCTCCCAGAGGAACGCAGGCCCTCCAGCTGGAGCCGGACCAACATCCTCTACTTGGGAGTCCATCTTTGCCCGGCAGAGGAAGCCTGGCCGGCGAACTGGCTGGAGCTGGAGACCAAGGTCACCGCTTGCCTGGGACGCTGGACAGGACTGCTCAGAGTGCTGTCCTGCAGGGGTCGAGTTCTCTTCATATACCAGCTGGTTGCCTCCATGCTGTGGTACCGGCTGGTCACTTTGACTCCTCCCCCTGACTTTGTCGCATCCAGAGAACTCTGATTCGGTTTTTCTGGGACAATGGATTGCACTGGGTCGCTGCAGAGGTCTTGAATCTCCCGATTGCTGAGGGCGGTCAGGTACTGGTGTGCCTTTGCACCCAGGTAGCGACTTTCCGTCTTCAGAGTCTGCAGTGTTACCTGTACGTTGAGCCTTCTCCACGATGGTGTGCCCTGGCGACGTATTTCTTCTGCCAAGTGTATGACCTGAACTACGATGTGCAGCTCCTGTTCGTTGACCAGCAAGGTCTTCAGAGTTCATTGTTGGCACTGCCCGTCTGTACCAGGACCTTCTCAAAGTCTGGAGCATGGTCGCGATGCCCCACAGCTCTCCCCCGTTAGGAGTGGTGGTTATCGTAAGGGAGCCGCTGCTCAGGAATCCGCACCTCCGCCAATATACATTCCAGTGGCTGGCAGAGCGGAGGGCTGTGGATGCCAGGGTGACCAGGATCGGTGATGTGCTGGGTGGTGGAGGAGTGGGCTGGATAATGCCCTACGAGCTTGCGGAGTGCGGAGCTGTGTCCGTCCAGCGCACGGCCAAAGCTATCCGAGGCCTCAAATCAGTGATGCTCAGCCCCGTGGGCACACTTAAACACGAGACGGTGCAGTTGTCCAGGGGTATCCCATCTGGGTGGATGCCAGCTTGGACCCCCCATCCCCCCCTCCCGGGCGCCGGTGCCCCACCACCTCAGCTGCCTTGTGAAAATACCCTCCTTTTCGCACCGCGGGAAGGGGTTTCCTGTACGGCCTGCAATTGCACACTTTCCACCTCTTTTTAAAAAAAATAAATGTAGAATACCCAATTCATTTTTTTTTTCCAATTAAAGGGAAATTTAGTGTGTTCAATCCACCTAACTTTCTCATCTTTGGGTTGTGGGGGCGAAACCCGCGCAAACACGGGGAGATACTTTCCACCTCCTTGCCCTCGCCCGCCGTCCGGACACGTCTTGGTGTGCCGTGTTGCCGTCGGGCGGTGGAGGACCCTCTTCAGACACGTCCTCCCAATAAAACCTGGGGACTTGGGGTGGAGGCTGTTGCACAGGGCAGCGCCGTTCAACCGGAGTATATCCACTTAGTCTGGCGAGATACACGGTGTGAAAACTAAGTAAAGTTAAGCCACCACATGGCCTCCCCAGAGACCTGCCACTTTTGCGGCCTGGTGGAGACCGTGGAGCACGTGTATGTTGCCTGTCCTCGGCTGCACTCCCTTTTTGCTTTCCTGACAATGTTCTTGTTGGAATTTTGTTTGCCCTTCAGCCCCACGCTCCTGATCTACGGATACCTGGTGAGGAGGGGGGCGGGGAAGGCGGAGAACCTCCTTGTGAACCTGCTCCTGGGCCTGGCCAAACTTGCCATTAATAGGTCCAAGCAGTGGGCGACTAAGGGGGTCATCCGACCTGACTGTTTGCCCCTCTTCCGCAGCCTTGTTCGCGGCCGGGTGACCCTAGAGTGTGCGGTGTCCACGGGCTCACTCACTCGAGGCCTTCCGTGCTTGGTGGGAGCCGCAGGGTGTCCCTGGAGCATGCGGTGTCCATGGGCACATTCAAGGCCTTCCGTGCTCGGTGGGAGCCGCAGGGTGTCCCTGGAGCGTGCGGTGTCCACGGGCACACTCGAGGCCTTCCGTGCTCAGTGGGAGCCGCAGGGGTTGGGCTGCCTTATAGACCCTGATTTTCACACTTTGATTTGATGGGTTTTGTTAAGTTTCTGTTTCCTTTCCAGTTCCTTTTGGGCTGTGCTCCATTTGTTGTTTGGGAACAGCCCCCTTTGTTTTGTCCATCTGTTAATGTTTGTTCCTTTACTTAGTTTTCACACCGTGTATCACGCCAGACTAAGTGGCGGATGCAGAATATACTCCTGCTGTGGGGAGATAAACATCGCAGGTCATCACTCACAAAACTCAAAACACAAAATAAAAAAGTTATAATTATCTGCCTTTATCATATGACAGTCGTTAAACCTTATAAAACCACAGGGTCTCAGACAATAACAGTGGAGATGGGGCCCAGAGGATAACCAGCAAAGGATTCACTCACTTTGAGAGTAACCAACACAGTGTCTGTTACAATAATAAGTCAGACACAGCCGGTTCTGTCCGGGAATGGAGACTCTGAACAGAAATAACCGGTTCATTTGTAAATGTCACCGCAAAGTGATCTGTGTGACTCTGCCCTGACTCTGTGGACAGATATAGGCCGCACTGACAGATGTTCTCACCAGATTGTGGTCCCTGGATTTATTTTCTGCTCAGAAGTGAGATGTGCGGTTTGGAACCAGCAGCAGAGAAACAGGAAGTTGTGTTACCTGAGAATGAAACAGCAGGCGTCAGTTTCATGTTATCACCGTGAACAGTCTTCCTGCCTGTGAGGGTGAACTCACTCTGACAGCATCAAGAACACCCACACAGATTGCTGCCGGCCTCAGCATTACATTCACCTCCATTCCAATTTTAAACATCAAAATATGAGGTTATTTAGATTTTTAACACTTTCACTGAACTGGAAGATGGACTGAGGAAATCATTGGGAGAAATGAGGGGACATCACAGAAACTTAAATTTTCCTCAAAGAGGGTTATTAGAAAATAGGCGATTAAAAGTGAGTCAGGGCCAATCAGGGAGAGAGAGAAAGTGAGAGAAAGGATTGAGTCTCCAGAAATGAGATGTTCACTCAGAAAGCAGAGAGGAGGGCAGCACGGTGGCTCAGTGGGTTAGCACTGCAGTCTCACGGCGCTGAGGTCCCAGGTTCGATCCCGGCTCTGGGTCACTGTTCGTGTGGAGTTTGCACATTCTCCCCGTGTTTGCATAGGTTTTGCCCCCACAACCCAAAAGATGTGCAAGGTGGGTGGATTGAACACGCTAAATTGCCCCTTAATTGGAAAAAATTAATTGGGTACTCTAAAATTTAAAAAAGAAAAAAAAGAAAGCGCAGAGGTTCAGTGTGTTCTTCAGAGAGAGATAATGAGAGAGAGAAAAGTTTAGTGAATTTAGGCGCTCTGTGAAATAGAAAGGTTAAAGGAGAGAGTGTCAGAGAGAAAGATAGAGAGAGGTGGGAGGTATGTGGAATGAGTGAGTGTGAGAGTGGAGAGAAGTGAGAAACTGAGAGAGAAGGGAGATGCCTAGTGAATGAGAGACAGGAGAGCAGGTTCACATACCCGAGGATCACTGAGAATGATCAGAATAAGGAGATCACCCAGAAAACGGCCAATAGGAATCTTCAGCTGAGCACATCACTCATTCTTAAAGGAATAGTCGGGGCTCTGACACTGCTCAGCTCCCAGTTAAAGGGGCAGACACAGCTCCGCCCTTTTCTCTGTTATTTTTCTGATTGTTAAAGGCCCGTAGGGGTTAGGTTTATTTAAAAGGACAGAATGTGGGAAGCACACATCAATAAAACTGGGCATTCTTGGACACAGATTGCAGCTCCTTCTTTATCCAGGAATGAAACTGTTGTCTAATTGTCCCAGCAGTTAACAGCTGCTATTTTAACGCAGACTTGTTGTAAAGGAGCTTCTGTTCCGTGTCTAGGGGTTCTGAGATATGGAAGAGAGCGGCTGGACCACATTTCTTAGATGCCTCAGGATTAACCCACATGGGGACTTTGCTGTCAGTGAAGAGAGATGAGAAAGACCCAAGTGTTGTTTGTCCCTCTCAGTGTGACCCTGAAGGACTGTGTCCAGGCTGAAGTTCTGTTCCTGCCGTGTGATCCTCCCCCAGATTGTCCTTTCTGAGCTCCAGACAGGTGATGTTCAGTTCGGAAAGACAAAAATCTGCAACAACGTTTCAAACACATTTATTCAGAATAATAAACCTCATCAGCAGATTAAGACTGTCAGAGTGAACATTACTCAGTCCTGTACATGAGTAACAGCATCAATAAGGGTATAATCTAAACCTTGTGGTTTCTTGTGAACTCGCTGGTGTGTTAGCAGGTGGGATGACTGAGTAAATCCCTTCCCACAGACATTACAGTTGAATAGCCGCTCCCCAGTGTGAATGCGATGGTGTTTCAGAAGATAAGATAAATGAGAAAATTCCTTCCCACATTTGGAGCAAGTGAACGGCCTCTCCCCACTGTGAACTCACTGGTGTGTCAGCAGGTTGGATGACTGACTGAATCCCTTCCCACACACTGAGCAAGTGAACGGCCTCCCCTCATTGTGAACCTGCTGATGTGTCAGAAGATTGTATGAACGTGTGAATCCCTTCCCACATTCAGGACAGGTGAACGGTCTATCCCCTGTATGAAGTTGCTGGTGTATCAGAAGGTTGGATGAATTAATGAATCCTTTCCCACAGTCAGAGCAGCTGAATGGCCTCTCCCCAGTGTGAATTCTCTGGTGGTTCAGTAGGGCAGATGGACGGCTGAATCCTTTCCCACACACCGAGCAGGTGAATGGCCTCTCCCCAGTGTGAGCATATTGGTGTGTTAGTAAATCCTTTTTGTTTTTAAAGCTCTTCTCACAGTCAGGACAGTTAAAAAATTTGTTATCAGAATGAACAAGTTGATGTGTCTGCAGGTGGGATGACTGAATGAATCCTTTCCCACACACGAAGCAGGAGAACGGTCTCTCTCCAGTGTGAATACGTTGATGTGTCAGCAGATCCTTTTTACATTTAAAACTCTTCTCACAGTCAGGACATGTAAATGGTCTCTTATCAGTGTGAACAAGCTGATGAGTCACACTGTGGGATGACCGAGTAAATCCCTTCCCACACACAGGGCAGGTGAATGGTCTCTCCTCAGTGTGAACTCGCTGGTGTGTCAGAAGGTTGTATGAATGGGTGAATCCCTTCCCACAAATGGAGCAGATGAACTGTCTCTCACCAGTGTGACTGCGATGATGAACTTCCAGTTGTGATGGGTAACTGAATCCCTTCCCACAATCCGCACATTTCCAAGGTTTCTCCATGGTGAGCGTGTCCTTATGTCTCTCCCACTTAAAGCCTTGTCGACACACGCAGCAGGAGTATAGTTTCTCCCTGCTGTGAATGGTGTGATTTTCTTTTAGGCTGTGTAACTAGTTCAAGCTCTTTCCACAGTCAGTGCAATGAAACACTCTCATTCGAGTGTGTGTGTGTCTCGGTGCTTTTCCAGTCACACTGATCTTTGACATTTTTTTCCTTAAACGGAAGAGACAAATATTTCTCCTTCCAGTTTCAAAGACTGATGATATTCAGCTCCTGATTAATCGAGTGGCTGTCAGATATCGATGTGATATTTGGTTCTGTCGGCCAATCCTCCACTTCCAATATCCTGTAAAAGGACTTTACAAAAGTCATCACTGTCAGTCCAGGATAGAAATTCTGAACAGACAATTCTAGTTTTCTCTGGAACATCTTTTCCTCTCTTGTTCCTCCAAAGCTGTAAATCCCCGTCCCACACACTCTCCCTCCTCCCTGGGCTGAAATCCAAACCTATCTCACTATCTGCATCATTTCTTTCCTCCACTCCCAGTTTTCTCACTCCCTCTCTTCTGCCTGGGTTCAGTTCTCCAGCTCCTGTCTGCAGACTGACAATAAAACCAATGGGTCTTATTGGGGGGTTTGGGTTCTCACCATTGTCCCCGCTCGCGGCGGCTCTCATTCAGCTTTTGGGAGCCGCACTCACTCTCACTGCGGCTGCGCTCAGGCCGGAGCTGCACCGCGCATGCTCCGCACAGAGAGGAGACTTCCGGGGGCGGGGCAACTGGCGCCTGCGCGTTCTGACTCCTGAGATGGAGATAGGGTGTATTCGATCACGCCGGGCATTCCGGGTAGCATTATCCGCCATTATTCCATTTTGTTCCTCAGGGTGATAAATTGGTTCCAGCACTTTTGATTACGTTCGTTGTTTGTACCGCATGTGCCAGCCGCATCGGTGTTTTTCTCTCTGATCGGCCCCTGTTAACGGCTGTCATCTGTTTCGTGGGCGATATGCCGCAGGGCGCCTGCGCGGCCGCCATCTTTCTCAGCGGAAATGTGCAGCAAGGCGCATGCGCGGGCATCCATGAACCGGAAGCCGGAGGAGAGAATCTTGTTAATTTCTCTCCTGGACTGAGAGTGAAATTCCTTTAGAAACAGGAGGATTTGCCAACGGGAACTTCAAACCAAACATCACATCATCATCATCTGATTGAGTTACTCGATTCATCAGGACCTGAATATCATTGGGAGGTAAAATGGTTTGTCTGTTCTGTCTGAGGACAAAGATTTCAGATATCAGAGTGACTGGAAAACTTTTAATGACCATTCCAGGTTAAATTTGAGACTAATTACACCGATCACATTGGGGAAGTTAAATAATCTGCTGTTGTACTCTTATGTGTGAAGCTACATTTTAAAATTGCCACATTAGCATACTTGGCAGCTAAACTGGGCAAACTGCTGACCTTGTTAGTAGTGAGAGTTACTATCCCGGATTTTATCAAAATTTATTGTTCCTGTTGCATTTCATTCAGCTCATTGTGGCTACAAAGTAGGTATTCAGCCTAATCTCAATTTCCAGATTGTGAGGGCAGCATGATGGCACAGTGGGTTAGACCTGCTGCCTCACGGTGCCGAAGTCGCAGGTTTGATCCTGGCTCTGGCTCACTGTTCGTATGGAGTTTGCACATTCTACCCATGTTTGCGTGGGCTTTTCCCCCACCACCCAAAGATGTGCAGGCTGGGTGGATTGGCCATACTAAATTGACACTTAATTGGAAAAAAAATTGGGTACTCTGAATGTATATTAAAAAAAATAAAATTCCAGATTATGGTCTGTAGCTTTTTAAGTTACATCAATTCAAATGTCTTACCAAATTACTTTTTAAATATTACGAGGCTTTCTGCCATAATTTCAGGCAGCATATCACAGATCCTCACCACCCTCTAAACATCCTAGTCCTTCCCTTAATCTCTGCCCCCTTTTATATGTAGCCCTCAATCAAAGAGAATAGGACCTTCCTATCCAATCTATTTCAATTCCTCAGAATTTAAAAAATATATAAATTTATGTTTTTTTCCAATCAAGGGGCAATTTAATTTGGCCAAGCCACCTAACCTGCATGTATTTGGGTGTGGGGGTGAAACTCACACAGACAATGGGAGAATGTGCAAACTCCTTGTAGACTGTGACCCGGGGCCAGGATGAAACCCGGATCCCCATCACACAGGCACACAGCCACTGTACCACCATGATCCCCCAGAATTTTATACATTTAGAATAATCTTCATTATTGTCACAAGTAGGCTTACCTTACTTTAACATTGCAATTGAGTCACTGTGAAAATCCCCTGGTAGTAACACTTATTCAGGTACAGAAGGAGAATTCAGAATGTCCAATTCCCCTAACAAGCACGTCTTTCGGGACTTGTGGGAGGAAACCCATACAGACACTGGGAGAACGTGAAGACTCTGCGCAGATAGTGTCCCAAGTAGGAATTGAACCCGGGACCCTGGCGCTGTGATGCAGCAGTGCTAACCACTGTGCCACCCATAAAACAGTTCAGCTCAATCTTCTCAGATTAAAGAAGCTGAAGCGCCCAACGTGGGTCTTGCACCCACGGCCCTGGGATTAAGACTCCCATGCTCTACCGACTGAGCTAGCCGGGCTGCTTTTCATAATTTCATTTTTGTCTCCCCTCAGTCTTTTCTGTTCCAAAAAAAACAGCCTCAGTTTATCCAAACTTTCCTCAGAGCAAACATTGTCAATTTCTGGCTGATGTTGTTAAATCTCCTCTGTACTCTCTTTAGTGCAGTCTTCCTGTGCAGAGGAATCTAGCTCTGGCCTAACTAGTCCTGTCCTGCCATTTATCATGTAATCCTTTGCCTTGTTTCCCCTCCAGCTTTCTTCCTCACTATCAAGTGTTTAATCATTTTTGTGTCACATGTAAACTTGTTATTCATGTTCCTACATTTACTTTCAAATCAATGATGTAACCAGGAGTGAAGGGCCCAGTACTGATTCCTTCGAAACCGGCACTGGAAACAGCCCTTTGATTTTCTCTCTTCTTTATGGGATGTGAGTGTCACTGGCAGCCCAGCTTGGTTGCCCATTCCTAATTGCCCTTAAATTGAGTGGCTTGCTAGACAATTTCAGAGTGCAATTCAGAATTAACCAGTTGAGTTGGCCAGATCAGGTAATACCGGTGCCGACTCGATGGGCTGAATGGTCCCCTTCTGCACTGCAGATTCTGTGACTAATTCCGACCTAGGGTCACTTTTGGAGTTTGTACATTCTTCCTGTCTATACATTGATTTCCTCCGGATGCACTGGTTTCCTCCTGCAGTCCACAGATGTGCCGGTTAGATGGATTGGCTGTGTTAAATTGTCACTGGAGGGGTTGTGGGGATAGGGTGGGGAATTCGCCAAGGTAGGATGCTCTTTCAGAGGGTTGTTGCAGACTCGATGGGCTAAATGGCCTCCTTCTGCATTGAGGGTATTCCATGATTCTACATTTGATCCAATGATGTGTTCACTCACACACACTGCAGCCTGACTCTTATTAAGGGAACAGACACTGTTTGTTACTCTCAAAGTGAGTGAATCCTTTGCTGTTTCCCCTCTGGGCCCCATCTCCACTATTATTGTCTGATTGTCCCACTGAGACTCTCACTTATTATTGGACAATCAGCGAGTCAGCCTGAGCCTGTGACCGCTCTCACCATCTGGTACCGTCACAATGCCCAGGTGATTGATGGCAGCTCACGACCAATAGGAAGAGGAGGGGTGGGACTGGAGGACTGACCTGGAGCTGCTGGTCCTCCAAGCAATTGGAGTGAATGAGGGGCGGGGTCCTCGAACAGGCGCCGGAATGTGGCAACTAGGGGCTTTTCACAGTAACTTCATTAAAGCCTATTTGTGACAATAAGCGATTATTATTATTATTGTGCATTGCGAGCCTGGACCGGATGCCAACTCTCCCGGATTGACTGACTGGAGTAACCAGGATTTTATTTGAATAATTTGTGGGTGTCACTGGCTGGGCCAACATTTATTACCCATCCCTGTGGATCTGGAGTCACATGTAGGCCAGACCAGGTAAGGATAAAATATTTCCTTCACTGAAGGACATGAGTGAACCAGATGGGTCTTTGCAACAATCAGCAATGGTTTCATGGTCATCAGTAAACTTTCAATGAATTCAAATTTTACCTTCTGCCTTGGTGAGATTCATACCTGGGTGTCGAGAAAATCATTGGGACAGTAAAAATTATTTGTGTGACTCTGGGACATGATTAGGACAGTAAAAATATTAATTGTAGGTCTCTGGAAAATCATTAGGACAGTAAAAAGGATGCTGTTTTGTAAGCTGTATGTTTTGAGATGACCTGAGGTTATGAGAATGTTGAAATCCTTCATTTAAAATGGGTAAAACTGGGGCTTAATATTTATCCTAAATAGCTATCTTTTACCTATTAGGAGTGTTAGGAAATAGGTGACTTCTACACCCGAGCTTTATAAAGATTCACAGGATAGAATTAGAACCATAGAATTCCTATAGTGCAGAAGGAGGCCATTCAGCCCATCGAGTCTGCACTGATTCTCTGAAAGGGCACCCTGCCTAGGCCCACACCCCTACCCTGTCCCTGTAACCCCATAGCCCCACCTAACCTACACATCCCTGGACACTAAGGGGCAATTTATCAAGGCCAATCCACCTAACTTGCCCTTCTTTGGGATGTTGGAGGAAACCTGAGCACCGGATGTAAACCCACGCAGACACGGGGAGAAAATGCAAACTCCACACAGTCACCAAGGCCGGAATTGAACCCGGTCCCTGGCACTGTGAAGCAGCAGTGCTAACCACCGTGCCACCAGGGGCATAGTTTCCTGTCAATATTACTCTTGATGAAGCTCAGATCGAATTTGCTTTGCGAACTACTCTCTTAATATGTCTTGTAGATATACAAAATCCCTCTTCACCTCTTTCTCTCTCCTCCCAAAGAGGTCAGTTGGGTTTTTGTGACAATCCAGCAGTTTTCTTGGTCACTTTTTCCCAGTGTCGGCCCCACAAATGACCAGATTCATTCAGCTCAATTTCACAACCTGCCTTTGTGTTTTTGTGGGTTCTCTCTCACTCTCTAATTTTTCTTTTTAATCAGTTTCACAGGGTGTTCGAAGGGGAGGCTTCAAAGTCCGAAAACTCAAATCAAGCATCACATCAGGATCTGACAGATTCCTCAATTTATCATTTCCTGAATATCAGCAGATTTTGAATATGGAAGGAAAAAGCATCGTTCACAGTGGGGAGAAACCGTACACGTCATCAGGCCCCATGAGACAGAAATGCAGCCGCACTGAGGAGAAACCGTGGAAATGTGCGGACTGTGGGAAAGGATTCACTTACCCATCCAGCCTGGAAACTCATCGACGCAGTCACACTGGGGAGAGACCTTCACCTGCTCCACCTGTGGGAAGGGATTACTCAGTTAACGGCCCTGCGGAATCACCAGCGAGTTCACACTGGGGAGAGACCATTCACCTGCTCCGAGTGTGGGAAGGGATTTACTAAGTCATATCCGGCCTGCTGAAACACCAGCGAGTTCACACTGGGGAGAGACCGTTTCAATGTCCAGACTGCGGGAAGTACTACAAAAGTTCTGGGAATCTAATGTACCATCAACGTATTCACACTGACGTGAAACCGTTTAGGTGCTCTCACTGCGGGACTGGGTTCAGACACTCGTCTCACCTCACTGTACATCAGCGAATTCACACTGGGAGAGGCCCATTCACCTGCTCCAAGTGTGGAAACAGATTCACTCAGTTATCCCACCTGCTGAATCATCCAGCGAGTTCACACTGATGAGAGACCGTTTCAATGTCCAGACTGTGGGAAGTGCTACAAAAGTTCTGGGAATCTAATGTACCATCAACGTGTTCACACTGATGAGAAACCGTTCAGGTGCTCTCACTGTGGGACTGGATTCAGACAATCATCACAGCTCATTGTACATCAGCGAATTCACACTGGAGAGAGGCCATTCGCCTGCTCTCAGTGTGGGAAGGGATTCACTCAGTCATCCCACCTGCTGAGACACCAACGAAGCCACAAGTAACCATAATGATTGGGTTTTGCTGTTCCTCACATTCAGGACTGAACCATGTTCATTTAGGTCTCTTTCTGCTGATAACAATTCCAGCCCATTTACAGGGACTAATATTCTGGCTAAAAGTCAAATAAATTAGATTTGTGTTAAATACGCAGTGTGTTGAAACTTTGTTTTTGAACAAACAATTTTAATGAGGTATTTTCCGGCATTGTAAACAGTAGAATTACAGAACATGAAAACAAAAGGACTGTACAGTAAACAAAGTACATAGTGCAATTGCCGTAGCCCACCCCACCCGGATCTGCCTAAATGACCCCCGATACCACATTCCCCTGCCCCCCCCCCCCTCCCCCCCCCGCCCCGCTGACGATTAAATCTCCCCAAAGAAGTCAATAAGCAGCTGCCACCCCCTCCGGGTGAACCCTACCAACGACCCTCTCAAGGCGAACTTGACTTTCTCCAAGCCAAGGAAACTCACCATGTCTGACAGCCAGGCTTCCGACTTCGGGGGCTTTGAGTCCCCTCCAAGCTAGAAGTATCCGTCTCCGGGCTACCAGGGAAGCAAAGGCCAAAACGTGGGCCTCTTTCTCCCCCTGGACTTCCAGGGCCACTGAAACCCCAAAAATCGCCACCTCTGGACTCATTGCCACCCCTCGTGTTCAATACTCTGGACATGACGCCCTCGAATCCCTGCCAGTATCTCCTCAGTTTTGGACATGCCCAAAACATGTGGACATGGTCCTGCCGGTCCTCTCAGACACTTTATATATCTGTCCTCCACGCCGAAGAATCTGCTCATCTGGGACACTATCATGTGGACCCGGTGGATGACCTTAAATTGAATCAAGCCAGGCCTGGCACATGTTGCAGTCCAATTAACCCTGCTCAGCGCGTCGGCCCACAGGCCTTCCTCAATTTCCCCTCCTAACAACCTCCCATTTATGCCTCAGCTCCTCGGTCTGCGTCTCCTCTGTCCCCATGAGCTTCTTGTAAAATATCCGAGACACTTCCCTCCCCCAACCATCCTCTCGACACAACTCTATCTTGGATCCCCCTCAGTGGCACAAGTGGAAAAGATAGCACCTGCCTGCGCCCCCAGACTGGTACCCCTAGCCCTACATGAGGTTGCCTCCACCCGCTCCCAAGCTGACCCTCCTCCCACCACCCACATTCCTTATCATGGCTACGTGAGTCGCCCAATAATAGTTGCTGAAATTCGGCAGTGCAAGCCCCCCTTCCCTCTGGTTCCGCTCGAGCATCACCCTCTTCACTCGCAGGGACTTGCCCGCCCACACAAAGCCCAAAATGATCTTGCTTACCCTCTTAAAAAAGGAACGTGGAATGAAAATGGGGAGACACGAACACGAATAAGAACCTCGGGAGGACCATCATTTTAACTGTCTGAACTCTCCCAGCTAACGACAGCGGGAGCGCATCCCACCTCCGGAACTCCCCTCGCATTTGATCTACCAGCCAGGACAGGTTCAGCTTGTGCAGTCGACCCCAATCCCGCGCCACTTGTATTCCCAGGTACCTGAAACTTTCCCAACTAACCGGAACAGCAGCTCCTTCAGCCGGTCCCCTTGGCCCCTCTGCTGAACTACAAATATTTCACTTTTGTCATATTCAATTTGTACCCCCGAAAACCGGCTGAATTCCCCCAGGTCGCCTGATTCCGTCCATCCCGCACCATCGGGTCCGAAACGTACAAGAGCAGGTCATCCGCGTACAATGAAACTCTGCTCCTCCTCCCCCCCCCCCCCCCCCTCGAACCAGCCCCTTCCAACCCTCTGAAGCCCTCAGAGCAATTGCCAGCGGCTCTATAGCGCAAACAGCAGTTTTAAATAGTCACAAGTCGTCCTGTTTGTCCTCACACTCGCCTCTGGGGCCTGATATAGCAGCCTGACCCAGTCGATGAAACCCACCCCAAATCCAAACCGTCCCAGCACCTCCCATAAATAGTCCCACTCTGACCGGTCAAATGCCTTCTCCGCATCCATTGCCACCACTACCTCCACCTCCTTTCCCACTGGGGACATCACGATCACATTGAGCAATCTTCTTATATTCGCCCCCAGTTGCCTACCTTTAACAAACCCGTTTGATCCTCCCTAATAACACTTGGCACACAATCCTCAATCCTGGTGGCCAAAAGCTTTGCCAGCAGTTTAGTGCCCACGTTAAGAAGGGAGATTGGCCTATAAGACCCACACAACTCTGGGTTCTTGTCCCGTTTTAAAATCAAGGAGATGGTGGCCTGCGACATTGTCTGGGGCAGCACCCCTCTGTCCCTTGCCTCATTAAAAAACTTGACCAGCAGCGGCCCCAATATCCTGGAGAACCTTTTATAAATTTCTACCGGGTACCCATCCGGCCCCGGGGCCTTACCTGACTGTATGGCCTTTAAGTCCTCAAATATCTCCTCAGCTCCGATCGGGGCGCCCAGCCCTTCTACTAGCTCCTTACCCACTTTTGGGAATGTCAGGCCATCTAAGAAGCGTCTCATCCTCTTTGGCCCTGCGGGGGGCTCCGAGCTATAGAGTTTGCTATAAAAGTCCTTGAAAGCCCTGTTTACACCCGCCGCATCCCCCACCAAGTTACTGCCTCCATCCACCACTTTACCTATTGCCCTCGCCACCTCCCTCTTTCTGAGCTACTAGGCCAGCATCCTGCTGGCTTTCTCTCCATGTTCATATACCGTACCCCTCACCTTTCTGAGCTGCTGGGCCAGCATCCTGCTGCCTTTCTCTCCATGTTCATATACTGCACCCCTTGCCTTTCTGAGCTGCTCCCCTGCCTTACCCGTGGACACCACCCCAAACTCCGGCTGCAGCCTCCTCTGTTCCCTCCAGAGCTCCGCACTCGGTGTCCCCGCATACCTCCCGTCAATCTGCAGGATCTCCGCTAACAGTCGGTCCGTCTCTGCCCTGTCCGTCTTGTCCCTGTGAGCCCGGATTGAAATCAGCTCCCCTCTCACCACTGCCTTGAGCACCTCCCACACCACCGCTGCTGAGACTTACCCCGTATCGTTGACCTGCAGGTAGTTTTGTATACACTTCCTCACCCTCTCGCACACCCCTTCGCCAGCAATCCCACATCCAGCCTCCACTGCGACGCTGGAACCTCTCTCCACTCACCTGCAGCTCGACCCAATGTGGGGCATGGTCGGAAATGGCGATTGCCGAATACTGCGCATCCACCACCCCTGTCAATAGATCCCTACTCAGTATTTTAAAAAATCGATCCGAGAGAATACCCGATGGACGTGCGAGAAAAGGAGAACTCCTTCCCTGTCAGCCTTCCAAACCTCCACGGACCGAACCCCACACCCCCTCCCCCCGTCCGAAACGATACTACCCCACCTCAAACTGCACCCGCTTGTTCACCAGAATCGCGACCCCCCCCCTGGCCTTAGTATCTAGCCCTGAGTGGAATACCTGACTAACCCAGCTCTTCCTCAACCTAAGCTGGTCCGCTACCTTCAGGTGCGTCTCCTGCAACATTATCACATCCGCCTTTAGAGCCCTAAGATGCGCAAACACCTTTGCCCTCTTCACCGGCCCGTTTAGCCCCCTAACGTCCCACGTGACCAGCCTATTTGTGGGGCACCCCCCCCCCCCCCCCCCTTGCCGGTCAGCCATCCCCTTTCCTGGGCCTGCCCCCAGCCCCTGTCCCGTGCCTCTGTAGCCCCGCCGCCTGGCAGCGCCCATCCCTGACCTCTTCTCCGCTTCTGAAATCAAGTCCCTCCCTTGTCAGCCGAACAACCCCCCCCCCCCCCCCTCCCAGCAACAACACTCTGTAACCTAACCCCATCCCTAATCTGATTATAATGATGTTGGTCCTCATGCGTAACCGGCCATCTTGTCCGCTGCTGCAGCCAACACCCAGCTCGAGCCTGTCTTTTTGTTTGTTCCTTTTCAATCCCTTCGGGCTCTCTGTTCCAGAAACCAATATAGATAACAACAGACCCTTGTTCGCTGTTTCTTCAAGTCCAGCACTGAAAAACGCAAAAAAAGTTGGGGGGGGGAAGGTCCGAATGTCTAGTCAGAGCGAGAGCCACCAAATGTGGGACCTACTCCCACATAGCCGCCACCGGAAGTTTTCGAAAAGGTTTTTTTTTTCAGAAACATCAAATTAATCACCCAACACGCAACTCAAAATGATGATCCTGAGATTAAAGCCTCATTATCTACCCGTTCAACTCCATGGACTGTGACAAATCTCCCTCCACAGACGCTTACCTCACTATATCCAGCCTAAGGAGCTGGACACAAATAAAGTCTCATTGAGATTTCAGCCCTATCACAGTTGGGATTTGGGAAAATTGTTGTCATAGAATCATAGAATCAGAATTTACAGTGCAGAAGGAGGTCATTTGGCCCATCAAGTCTTCACTGGCCCTTGTAAGGAGCACCCCACTTAAGCCCACGCTGTCGATGAATTATGTTTCTTTCTGTATGTTACAGTGCCACACTGAAATGCTTCGGAGAAATTTCGATCACATTACCACTTGCTGTGTTCCAGGCAACATTCAGACATGTTAAATGTTGCATTTTAGCATTGGAACGCCCAAGGGAAATGCAGGTTCCAATGCAGTATGTGAGACCACAGAGCTTTTGTTAGATTTAAACTCCCTGACCACAAAATCTTGAAGAATAGTTGTACATATGTGGGTTAAGTACATATGCACAATTGCTTTCCAATTGGTTGTCGGGGTTCCAATGGGCAAATATTAACTGATTGCACATATCCATGGTGGGTCATTTACCCAGCATTCCTGGCAGTGGAGAAAGCCCCCTATCTACAATACAGGGGACCGGGATGCGTGCGCAGTCTCACACAGTTTGGAGCATGCACAGAGTGAGGGATGACGCTGAACAGAGGTTGGTTTGTTGCTCGGCCGCCGGTGAGAGGTGGCGGAGGGGAAGCGGCGGGTGGGTGGAGACGGTTCATTAACACTCAGTGTGGGCCACAAACCCCGAATAACAACCTGCAGGTCCCGCGGTTCCAGCTCCCAGACTTTCCCCCGGAAATAGGCCCAGGTTAAAGGCCACCATCTTCATTCCGTGGCGAACATGGTGTCTGAGGGGCCATGGTGGTGACGCAGAGAGTGGGCGGGGCTTCTGGGTCCTAGTGACCAGGAGAGAAAATGATTGTATCGCTGATTTTGTTCTCGCTCTGCCCAGAACTGCATCCAGGCAGAGGCGAGGAAGTGGGGGGTAGGGTGGGGGATCTTGGAGTTGATGAAATAAAGGGTGAGATGGGTTTGAATTCAGCCCAGGGAGGAGAGAATGTGTGCGGACAGGGATTTACAGCTTTTGGGGAAAAAAGACAGGAAAAATATTCCATAGAAACTAGACTTGGCTTTTCTGTGTTTCTGTGCTCCACACTTGTTGTGGAAAATTTTGTAATCTGCATTTCCAGGCTATTGGAAGGGGAGGATGACTGGAAGGAACATCATTGCAAGATCTGACAAGATTTATCCAGATCTGAATATTTTTTTAAGAAAGAAGGATCTGAATATCATTGGCCTTTGAATGTGGAAGGAGAAACGTTTGGTTGTTCTGTCCGTGGGAGAAGATTTCAAACACCAGTGTGTTTGGAAAAGAACCGACGCACGTACACCTGAGAGACAGTGTTCCAGTGAACTGACTGTGGAAAGAGCTTTAACCAGTTCACAGTCTCTAAAAAATCACACCATTCACAGTGAGGAGAAACTGTACATGTGTTCTCTGTTGATAAGATTTCAATCGATCATCTAACCTGCAAAGACAGGAAGATACAGGCACCGTGGAGAAACTGTGGAAATGTGATGACTATGGGAAGGGATACAATTATCCATCCCGGCTGGAATACCATCGACGCTCTCACACTGGGGAGAAGCCGTGGAACTGTGGGGATTGTGGTAAACTATTCAATTCTCAATACCAGCTGGCAAACCATCAACGCAGTCATAGTGGGGAGAGGCCATTCACCTGTTCTCTGTGTGGGAAGGGATTTACCCAATCAGCCTGTCTCATGTCACACCAGCGAGTTCACACTGAGGAGAGGCCGTTCACCTGGTCTTCCTGTGGAAAGAGGTTCAGGCATTCGGGCAACCTCAAAGCACACCAGCGGGTTCACACAGGAGAGAGACCGTTCACCTGCTGCGTGTGTGGCAAAGGGTTCCATTGGCTATCCAGCCTGCTGACACATCAGCGAGTTCATAAACAACTGCAGGGGTTGGGTTCTGCTGTTATTTCTGCTGTTAATCACATCCAGGATTGATAGTCTGACAATACTGTGTTTGTTTTTGCTGATGTTAACAACCCTAAAACAAGCTGGAGTTTCATATACTGGAGATGTTGTCACTGGTTTTCGAGCCTTGCAGTGTCTCTTTTTAAAAACACCATCAGCGATCAGAGCTCTCAACAGGATCCTGTTTATAATAAAATTCTAAACTTTTACTTCAACCTTAATTGACCTCCAGGAAAAGCAGATTACAAAATGTTTGTAAAATCTACAAATCAACATCTGAAAGGCTCCACTGACCAACATCTCCAATTATAAAGTGCTGATTAATTCATGCCGACAGTTCTCACTGACTTACACATTGCACACATTTCTGTCATCAAATTAAATGATCGAGATATGGGAAACAAACCAGTAACATTTTTCACACACATCAATAAAAGTTTCAACTATCAACATTGATATTGATGAAGTTTGGAAGGTGCTGAGTTGAATAATTTCTGACACAGCAGCAGCAACATTTGGTAAAGGTGGAACCCACACACAAACTGGTTTGAGACCCACTCAGTACAGATGGACAAGGGCTGCTTCATTATTTGAGGAGTTGCGAATGGTGCTGAACATTGTGCAGTCATCCACAAACATTCCCACTTCTGACCTTCTGATGAAGGCAGATCATTGATGAAGCAGCTGAAAATGGTTGGGCTGAGGACACTACCCTGAGGAATGCCTGCAGTGATGTCCTGGAGCTGAAATGGTTGGCCTCCAACCACCACAACCATCGTCCTTTGTGCCAGGTACGACTCCAACCAGCGGAGAGTGTTCCCCCTGATTCCCATTGAGTCCAGATTAGCTGGGGCTCCTTGATGCCAGACTCGGTCAAATGTTGCCTTGATGTCAAGGGCAGACACTCTCACCTCACCTCTGGCATTCAGCTCTTTTATCCATGTTTGAACCAAGGCTGTAATGCCTGCAGGAAGACATCAATAGACTGATCAGTGGGCCAGAAAAGTAGCAAACTGAGGTCAATCCAGAGAAGCGTGGGATAATAAATACATTTGGGGAGGACAAACACGGCAAAGGGAAAGAATATGAATTGTATGACAGTGAGGTGTAGAGGGACAGAACGGCATTAGAGTGCATGTCTACAGGGACTTCCGGTGACGTCGGGCGGGAGGCAGCCGCACGTTGGAGGGCTCCCGTTCAGGTACGGTATTGTCGGGGTGTAACGCCCGGTCCTAAGGAAAGTGGAGGCAGCAAAAGTCAGGAGACAACACAGGAAGGGGAAATGTCAAAAGGTCAGCAAAATAACAGCCGTGAAAAAAGCGGCTGAAAGTCGGTCAGGGAGTGGAAAGGTCAACGTGGGGTCATAAAAGAAAATGGAGGCTGGAGTACCAGGGGAGGCCGCATTGGTTACGGCTGAAGAAATAACTAAGGTGATGGCCGTGGAAGTCAAAAGGCAGTTTACAAAACACGTGGAGGCAACGAGGAAGGAGATGGGGGCGGTTTTGAAAGTGCAGGTGGAGTAGATTTCCCCGGTGAGGACGGCGGTGGCGAGCGCAGTGGCAGAGGTGAGGGAGCAAGGCGAGGCGCTGAAGATAGTGTAAGAGACATTACTGCAGCAGGGTGATCAACTTACCTCGATGGGGAAGGAGATGCGGAAGGTGACGGAAATCAACAAGGATCTGTGAGGCAAAATGGAAGACCTGGAAAACAGTTCCAGGCAACAGAATTTGAGGATTGTGGGGCTGCCCGAAGGAGTGGAAAGACCGAGGCTGACTGAGTATTTTGCCACGATGTTGGCAAAGCTATTGGTGAGGGGGAGGATCCCTCCCGATGTGAGCTGGATCAGGCTCATCAGTCGTTCAGGCCTGTACCAAAGGCGAGTGAGCCGCCAAGAGTACCGACTCTGTGCTTCCGTAGGTACAGTGTAAAGGAGACGATCCTGTGCTGGGCCAAGCAGAAGCAGATGGTGCAGTGGGCTGGAGCTGGTATACACATATACCAGGACTTTACAGCGGAGCTGGCGAGGAGACGGGCTGCCTTCAAGCGGGTGAAGAGGGCACTGTACATTAGCAAGGTGCAGTGCGGCTTTGTGTATCCAGCGAAGCTGAGGGTGACCTACAAGTTCAAGGACTTTTATTTTGGGACGGCGGAAGCAGCGGAGGAGTTTGCGAAGGCAGAAGGACTGTGGCAGAATTGAGAAATGGTCATGTACCGATGTAGCCTCATGACTGTATTCTTCTTTTATTTTGTTTCACTGCGTGCTGGTGTATGGGCTATAGGAGCCAACGTTGTATATATTTGGACAAGGGAAGAAATGGGACTTTCAGTCGTAATGTGGGTTCTTTGGGGTGTGGGTGTGTATGCGGGGTTTGTGTGCTAAAGGGGATCGTTGTTGATGTTAAGGGGATTGACTTTGTATTTGTTACCGTTTACTGCTTGTTGGTGGGTCCCAAATTTGCTGGTCTGGGGCTTTTTCCCGGGAACCGTCGCAGGCTAATGGCTGCCATCTTGATTCAAGGAGTACAGGGAGAAGTCTTACACCAGGTTAAAGTCCAACAGGTTTGTTTGGAATCACTAACTTTCGGAACACTGCTCCTTCCTCAGGTGAATGAAGAGGTAGGTTCCTGAAACATATAAAGAAAGTCAAAGATGCAAGGCGATACTTTGAATGTGAGTCTTTGCAGGTAATGAAGCCTTTACAGATCCTGTAATTATCTGCAAAGGCTCACATTCAAAGTCAGACTTCTTACTGTGCTCACCCCAGTCCAACGCCGGCATCTCCGCATCATGGTTCAGGGAGTAGCAGAGCTCATGTACGGCCATCATGGTGAGGCAACAGGAAGTGGGTGGGGCTTCAGTGACCAGAAGAGAAAATGATTGAGTCGTTAACTTCACTCTGTCTGTACAAAGGTTAGAATTGAACCAAACCAGAGTAGAGGATGGGAGAAAACTGGGAGTGGAGGAACAGAATGGTGGAGATGGGTCAATGAGTCAATAATAATCTTTATTAGAGCCACAAGTAGGCTTACATGAACACTGCAATGAAGTTACTGTGAAAAGCTCCACCTCACCACATTCCAGTGCCTTTCCGGGTACACAGAGGGAGAATTCAGAATGCCAATTAACCTAACAAGCGCGTCTTTTGGGACTTGTGGGAGGAAACTGGAGCGCCCGGAGGAAACCTACGCAGACATGGGGAGAACATGCAGACTCCGCACAGACATTGACCCAAGTGGGAATCAAACACGGGATCCTGGCGCTGTGAAGCAACAGTGCTACCCACTGTGCTACCGTGTGCCTTCACGGCTAACAGTTATTCGATTCATTAGGATCAGAATGTTACAGACATTGAATATGGAAGGAGGAATGTAAAGTCGATTCTGCCCACGGGAAAAGATTTCAAGCATTATTGTGACTGGAAAAGTGCCGATACACACACAATCAAGTGAGTGTTCCAGTGAACTGACTGTGAAAAGAGCTTCACCCAGTTACAGAAACAGCCTGCAGAAAGATCATACATAGGGTAAGTCAGCGGGAGATATTTGGCAGATAAAGTATAATTTGGGGAAAGAGTGAAGTTGTCCCATGTTGGGAATAATAATAATAATTTAAATCGAGAGACTGCAGAATACCACAGTAGAGAAAGTTCTGTGTGTCCTTGTACATGGACCACAAGTGTATTTATTACCTCACACTCCTCCAGATTGATCTCCATTTGCTTCTTTGCTGCCCAGCTGATCAGTCTACTGATATCTTCCTGTAGTCTCCAACTTTATTCCTCACTGTCAACCACAAGACTGCAAATGTTTCAACCATGTCCCTTTGTTAAAGTCTAAATCATTCATATATAACACACAAAGCAGGGAATCTTGTCCTGAACAATTCAGAACTCCGCTTGAAACAGTCTTCTGATCACAAAAATACCTCTGGACCAATCCCCTTTGCTTCCTGCTGCTCCAGCTGATGACATTCCAGCATAATGGAAGTGCCCTGGTTTTCCCACGTGGAACTGGATGTGTATTCCACAGGGCTGGGATGTGCTGTCATGTCTTTATTTATTTCATTATTAACTGACTGAAGTAAATAAACTTCAGAATAAAACAAATATTCAGCAGATACGCACCAATCATTATCCTGAAGTCACCGTATTTTTATAGGAAGTTAACTGTTTGCCAAACCTCATTATCTAAATGCCTCAGATTTTTATTTACTGAAAAATTCAGATTAGGTCACTGTTCAGTCACTTGTTATTTAGCTTCCTCTTCACCCCTAGATTTGATTTATTAAACACAGACTGTAATTAAAAGATTAATTTCAGTTTTAAGCTATTTAACGAATTTGGTTTTCATTTATAGTTGATTCCAGCAGTAACCAGAACTGTGTTCAGTCCTCTAGCTGTGCACGAACAAGTATTTTATGAAGTTTTAACATTATCTCCCTGCTCTTATATTCTGGTCCTGCGACAAGAAAGGCAAGTGTCCCAAATGCCTTCTGGACCACCTGATCTACCTGTCCAGCCACCTTCAGGGATCTGTGGATATGTTCTCCAAGGTCTCTCTGTTTCCCAACACTTCTCAGCATCATCCCATTTATTGGTCATTATTGGTCATATGAATTATGTTTCTTTCTGTATGTTACAGTGCCACACTGAAATGCTTCGGAGAAATTTCGATCACATTACCACTTGCTGTGTTCCAGGCTACATTCAGACATGTTAAATGTTGCATTTTAGCATTGGAACGCCCAAGGGAAATGCACGTTCCAATGCAGTATGTGAGACCACAGAGCTTTTGTTAGATTTAAACTCCCTGACCACAAAATCTTGAAGAATAGTTGTACATATGTGGGTTAAGTACATATGCACAATTGCTTTCCAATTGGTTGTCGGGGTTCCAATGGGCAAATATTAACTGATTGCACATATCCATGGTGGGTCATTTACCCAGCATTCCTGGCAATGGAGAAAGCCCCCTATCTACAATACAGGGGACCGGGATGCGTGCGCAGTCTCACACAGTTTGGAGCATGCACAGAGTGAGGGATGACGCTGAACAGAGGTTGGTTTGTTGCTCGGCCGCCGGTGAGAGGCGGCGGAGGGGAAGCGGCGGGTGGGTGGAGAGGGTTCATTAACACTCAGTGTGGGCCACAAACCCCGAATAACAACCTGCAGGTCCCGCGGTTCCAGCTCCCAGACTTTCCCCCGGAAATAGGCCCAGGTTAAAGGCCACCATCTTCATTCCGTGGCGAACATGGTGTCTGAGGGGCCATGGTGGTGACGCAGAGAGTGGGCGGGGCTTCTGGGTCCTAGTGACCAGGAGAGAAAATGATTGTATCGCTGATTTTGTTCTCGCTCTGCCCAGAACTGCATCCAGGCAGAGGCGAGGAAGTGGGGGGTAGGGTGGGGGATCTTGGAGTTGATGAAATAAAGGGTGAGATGGGTTTGAATTCAGCCCAGGGAGGAGAGAATGTGTGCGGGCAGGGATTTACAGCTTTTGGGGAAAAAAGACAGGAAAAATATTCCATAGAAACTAGACTTGGCTTTTCTGTGTTTCTGTGCTCCACACTTGTTGTGGAAAATTTTGTAATCTGCATTTCCAGGCTATTGGAAGGGGAGGATGACTGGAAGGAACATCATTGCAAGATCTGACAAGATTTATCCAGATCTGAATATTTTTTTAAGAAAGAAGGATCTGAATATCATTGGCCTTTGAATGTGGAAGGAGAAACGTTTGGTTGTTCTGTCCGTGGGAGAAGATTTCAAACACCAGTGTGTTTGGAAATGAACCGACACACGTACACCTGAGAGACAGTGTTCCAGTGAACTGACTGTGGAAAGAGCTTTAACCAGTTCACAGTCTCTAAAAATCACACCATTCACAGTGAGGAGAAACTGTACATGTGTTCTCTGTTGATAAGATTTCAATCGATCATCTAACCTGCAAAGACAGGAAGATACAGGCACCATGGAGAAACTGTGGAAATGTGATGACTATGGGAAGGGATACAATTATCCATCCCGGCTGGAATACCATCGACGCTCTCACACTGGGGAGAAGCCGTGGAACTGTGGGGATTGTGGTAAACTATTCAATTCTCAATACCAGCTGGCAAACCATCAACGCAGTCATACTGGGGAGAGGCCATTCACCTGTTCTCTGTGTGGGAAGGGATTTACCCAGTCAGCCTGTCTCATGTCACACCAGCGATTTCACACGGAGGAGAGGCCCTTCAGCTGCACCGACTGTGGAAAGAGGTTCAGGCATTCATCCCATTCAGTAAACACCAACGTGTTCACACAGGGGAGAGACTGTTCACCTGTTCAGATTGTGGGAAGGGATTCACTCAGTCAGCCAACCTGGTGGTACACAAGCGAATTCATACTGGGGAAAGGCCATTTAGCTGCACTTCCTGTGGAAAGAGGTTAAGGTCGTCATCTGAACTCACTGAACATCAGCGAGTTCACACAGGGGAGAAACCATTCACTTGCTCTGTGTGCGGGAAGAGATTCGCTCAGTCATCCCACTGCCTGACACACCAGCGAGTTCACACTGAGGAGAGGCCGTTCACCTGCTCTTCCTGTGGAAAGAGGTTCAGGCATTCGGGCAACTTCAAAGCACACCAGCGGGTTCACACTGGAGAGAGACCGTTCACCTGCTGTGTGTGTGGCAAAGGGTTCCATTGGCTATCCAGCCTGCTGACACATCAGCGAGTTCATAAACAACTGCAGGGGTTGGGTTCTGCAGTTATTTCTGCTGTTAATCACATCCAGGATTGATAGTCTGACAATACTGTGTTTGTTTTTGCTGATGTTAACAACCCTAAAACAAGCTGGAGTTTCATATACTGGAGATGTTGTCACTGGTTTTCGAGCCTTGCAGTGTCTCTTTTTAAAAACACCATCAGCGATCAGAGCTCTCAACAGGATCCTGTTTATAATAAAATTCTAAACTTTTACTTCAACCTTAACTGACCTCCAGGAAAAGCAGATTACAAAATGTTTGTAAAATCTACAAATCAACATCTGAAAGGCTCCACTGACCAACATCTCCAATTATAAAGTGCTGATTAATTCATGCCGACAGTTCTCACTGACTTACACATTGCACACATTTCTGTCATCAAATTAAATGATCGAGATATGGGAAACAAACCAGTAACGTTTTTCACACACATCAATAAAAGCTTCAACTATCAACATTGATATTGATGAAGTTTGGAAGGTGCTGAGTTGAATAATTTCTGACACAGCAGCAGCAACATTTGGTAAAGGTGGAACCCACACACAAACTGGTTTGAGACCCACTCAGTACAGATGGACAAGGGCTGCTTCATTATTTGAGGAGTTGCGAATGGTGCTGAACATTGTGCAGTCATCCACAAACATCCCCACTTCTGACCTTCTGATGAAGGCAGATCATTGATGAAGCAGCTGAAAATGGTTGGGCTGAGGACACTACCCTAAGGAATGCCTGCAGTGATGTCCTGGAGCTGAAATGGTTGGCCTCCAACCACCACAACCATCGTCCTTTGTGCCAGGTACGACTCCAACCAGCGGAGAGTGTTCCCCCTGATTCCCATTGAGTCCAGATTAGCTGGGGCTCCTTGATGCCATACTCGGTCAAGTACTGCCTTGATGTCAAGGGCAGACACGCTCACCTCACCTCTGGCATTCAGCGCTTTTCTCCATGTTTGAACCAAGGCTGTAATGCCTGCAGGAAGACATCAATAAACTGATCAGTGGGCCAGAAAAGTAGCAAACTGAGGTCAATCCAGAGAAGCGCGGGATAATAAATACATTTGGGGAGGACAAACACGGCAAAGGGAAAGAATATGAATTGTATGACAGTGAGGTGTAGAGGGACAGAACGGCATTAGAGTGCATGTCTACAGGGACTTCCGGTGACGTTGGGCGGGAGGCAGCTGCACGTTGGAGGGCTCCCGTTCGGGTACGACATTGTCGGGGTGTAACGCCCGGTCCTAAGGGAAGCGGAGGCAGCAAAAGTCAGGAGACAACACAGGAAGGGGAAATGTCAAAAGATCAGCAAAATAACAGCCGCGAAAAAAGCGGCTGAAAGTCGGTCAGGGAGTGGAAAGGTCAACGCGGGGTCATAAAAGAAAATGGAGGCTGGAGTACCAGGGGAGGCCGCATTGGTTACGGCTGAAGAAATAACTAAGGTGATGGCCGTGGAAGTCAAAAGGCAGTTTACAAAACACATGGAGGCAATGAGGAAGGAGATGGGGGCGGTTTTGAAAGTGCTGGTGGAGTAGATTTCCCCGGTGAGGACGGCGGTGGCGAGCGCAGTGGCAGAGGTGAGGGAGCAAGGCGAGGCGCTGAAGATAGTGTAAGAGACATTACTGCAGCATGGTGATCAACTTACCTCGATGGGGAAGGAGATGCGGAAGGTGACGGAAATCAACAAGGATCTGTGAGGCAAAATGGAAGACCTGGAAAACAGTTCCAGGCGACAGAATTTGAGGATTGTGGGGCTGCCTGAAGGAGTGGAAAGACCCAGGCCGACTGAGTATTTTGCCACGATGTTGGCAAAGCTATTGGTGAGGGGGAGGATCCCTCCCGATGTGAGCTGGATCGGGCTCATCAGTCGTTCAGGCCTGTACCAAAGGCGAGTGAGCCGCCAAGAGTATTGACTCTGTGCTTCCGTAGGTACAGTGTAAAGGAGACAATCCTGTGCTGGGCTAAGCAGAAGCAGATGGTGCAGTGGGCTGGAGCTGGTATACACATATACCAGGACTTTACAGTGGAGCTGGCGAGGAGTCGGGCTGCCTTCAAGCGGGTGAAGAGGGCACTGTACATTAGCAAGGTGCAGTGCGACTTTGTGTATCCAGCGAAGCTGAGGGTGACCTACAAGTTCAAGGACTTTTATTTTGGGATGGCGGAAGCAGCGGAGGAGTTTGCGAAGGCAGAAGGACTGTGGCAGAATTGAGAAATGGTCATGTACCGATGTAGCCTCATGACTGTATTCTTCTTTTATTTTGTTTCACTGCGTGCTGGTGTATGGGCTATAGGAGCCAACGTTGTATATATTTGGACAAGGGAAGAAATGGGACTTTCAGTCGTAATGTGGGTTCTTTGGGGTGTGGGTGTGTATGCGGGGTTTGTGTGCTAAAGGGGATTTCTGGGTTTTTCCTGGGGCTGGGCAAGGGGGAAAGAGACCCGGGCGGGGGCCTCCACGCTGGCCGGTTTAAGCAGGCCAGTGAACGGGGGTGAGGTGGGGGGAGGGGCTGCGGCCATCGGAGCCTGGCAGAACAGGGTCCGAGTGGTCTAGCCAGGGTGGATAGTTGGGGGGGGGAAGGAACCGAGGTGGGGGGGAGGATTTTTACAAGAGAAAGTGGAGGGGCGGAGTTGTGGGGGGAGGGGGGGTTTACAACTCTTGGGTGTCATTTACAGTACTCTTTTGGAGGTTGGATGGCATTGAGTGTCATTGGAGGGAGGGGGGGGGGGCTCTATAGTGGTGACCATGGGAGATTCCGGACTCCTTTCTCTTCTTTGTTTTTTTTCCCACCGTGAGAGAGTTTGTTTTATTTGATGCAGATATTGACAGGTGGGCCGTTGGTTGGGGTGGTGGGAGGATGGGATCATTGTTGATGTTAAGGGTATTGACTTTGTATTTGTTACCGTTTACTGCTTGTTGGTGGGTCCCAAATTTGCTGGTCTGGGGCTTTTTCCCAGGAACAGTCGCAGGCTAATGCCTGCCGTCTTGATTCAAGGAGTACAGGGAGAAGTCTTACACCAGGTTAAAGTCCAACAGGTTTGTTTGGAATCACTAACTTTCGGAACACTGCTCCTTCCTCAGGTGAATGAAGAGGTAGGTTCCTGAAACATATATACAAAGTCAAAGATGCAAGGCGATACTTTGAATGTGAGTCTTTGCCGGTAATTAAGCCTTTACAGATCCTGTAATTATCTGCAAAGGCTCACATTCAAAGTCAGACTTCTTACTGTGCTCACCCCAGTCCAACGCCGGCATCTCCACATCATGGTTCAGGGAGTAGCAGAGCTCATGTACGGCCATCATGGTGAGGCAACAGGAAGTGGGTGGGGCTTCAGTGACCAGGAGAGAAAATGATTGAGTCGTTAACTTCACTCTGTCTGTACAAAGGTTAGAATTGAACCAAACCAGAGTAGAGGATGGGAGAAAACTGGGAGTGGAGGAACAGAATGGTGGAGATGGGTCAATGAGTTAATAATAATCTGTATTAGTGCCACAAGTAGGCTTACATGAACACTGCAATTAAGTTACTGTGAAAAGCTCCACATCACCACATTCCGGGTACACAGAGGGAGAATTCAGAATGCCAATTAACCTAACAAGCACGTCTTTTGGGACTTGTGGGAGGAAACCGGAAAGCCCGGAGGAAACCTACACAGACACGGGGAGAACATGCAGACGCCACACAGACATTGACCCAAGCGGGAATCAAACACGGGATCCTGGCGCTGTGAAGCAACAGTGCTACCCACTGTGCTACCGTGTGCCTTCACGGCTAAGTTATTCGATTCATTAGGATCAGAATGTTACAGACATTGAATGTGGAAGGAGGAATGTTAAGTCTATTCTGGCCATGGGAAAAGATTTCAAGTATTATTGTGACTGGAAAAGTGCCGATACACACACAATCAAGTGAGTGTTCCAGTGAACTGACTGTGAAAAGAGCTTCACCCAGTTACAGAAACAGCCTACAGAAAGATCATACATAGGGTAAGTCAGCGGGAGATATTTGGCAGATAAAGTATAATTTGGGGAAAAAGTGAAGTTGTCCCATGTTGGGAATAATAATAATAATTTAAATCGAGAGACTGCAGAATACCACAGTAGAGAAAGTTCTGTGTGTCCTTGTACACAGACCACAAGTGTATTTATTCCCTCACACTCCTCCAGATTGATCTCCATTTCATAGAATTTACAGTACAGAAGGAGGCCATTCGGCCCATCAAGTCTGTACCGGCTCCTGTAAAGAGCACCCTACCCAAGGTTAACACCTCCACCCTATCCCCATAACCCAGTAACCCCACTCAACACTAAGGGCAATTTATCATGGCCAATCCACCTAACCTGCACATCATTGGACTGTGGGAGGAAACCGGAGCACCCGGAGGAAACCCACGCACACACGGGGAGGATGTGCAGACTCCACACAGACAGTGACCCAAGCCGGAATCGAACCTGGGACCCTGGAGCTGTGAAGCGATTGTGCTGACCACTATGCTACCGTGCTGCCCAGCTGATCAGTCTACTGATATCTTCTGTAGTCTCCAACTTTATTCCTCACTGTCAACCACAAGACTGCAAATGTTTCAACCATGTCCCTTTGTTAAAGTCTAAATCAGTGGTTCTCAACCGGGGTCCACATGGACCCTGGGGGTCCATGTAACATTACTGGGGGTCCACACAAACAAATACCGAATTGGGGGTCCACGGTGATATTTTAGTGGTCCATAGAGCAATTCTACTTCAGAACAATTGTTATTACTGAGAATTAAATTTTTACAGTAATCTACGCCATATTAAAATACTAAAAGTAGAAATATTCATGTAGCTATGAATTTTTTATGGCAATCAAGAAGAAAAAAAACTTACATTTGACAGTGTCGTTAATTTAAAGTTACCTAGAACAAACGGAGGTGAAAATCACTCATCTTTTCTCAGGTAGCAGGCAGCGACCTTAGATGTTTGTTTTCATGATGAATATTCACCTTTCTCTCTCTCTCTCTCGCACTGACAAAGGTCAAAGAGAGATTATAATCTATCTAATTTATGCTGAATATTTGGAAAATTTGCATTAAAATATGCAAGCTCGGTTTAGTGACCTACTCATGATGGATATACCAACTTGGGTGGCAATTCCTTTTGAAGTTAATGCTGCCGATGTAGACATTTCTTTACAGGAGACCCTCATTGAATTACAAAGTGATGAAATATTGCACGCAAAATTCAAAGATGGGAAGCATAATATATGGAAAACAAATGACACTGCTAAAAAGTACCCACTACTCTGGGATAAAGCACAGCTCTACGTTATAGCTTTTCCATCATCTTACCTTGTTGAATCAGGATTTAGTCGTGTTTTTCACTTATTATCAAAAGCTCGTAATAGACTCGACATTGTGAAAAAGGGTGATCTTCGGCTACCATTGACCGCGATGGAGCCGAATATAAAAAAACTCGCTGAGCAGCATCAACCACAGGGATCTCATTGAATAAATCTGCATCTTTTTCTTAATTACTCACTTAGGCCTATCTTAAAATGGTTTATTATGAATTATTCACTAGTGTACATAATGCTCTATAGAATTTAATTGTTAAATATGTTTATTTGCAATAAATTAGTTTTCCTTCAAAATAAAGCATAATCATTTACTATTTCTTTAATATTTGATACAATTCCTTTACTTTTTTGTTAGTGAAAAATATAAGAAGCTTTTTTTTCTGTGGAATGGCTATGGGGGTCCACAAAACAAAATTAAGAGGAAAAGGGGTCAATGGGTTAAAAAAGGTTGAGAACCACTGGTCTAAATAATTCATATATAACACACAAAGCAGGGAATCTTGTCCTGAACAATCCAGAACTCCGCTGGAAACAGTCTTCTGATCACAAAAATACCTCTGGACCAATCCCCTTTGCTTCCTGCTGCTCCAGCTGATGACATTCCAGCGTAATGGAAGTGCCCTGGTTTTCCCACGTGGAACTGGATGTGTATTCCACAGGGCTGGGATGTGCTGTCATGTCTTTATTTATTTCATTATTAACTGACTGAAGTAAATAAACTTCAGAATAAAACAAATATTCAGCAGATACGCACCAATCATTATCCTGAAGTCACCGTATTTTTATAGGAAGTTAACTGTTTGCCAAACCTCATTATCTAAATGCCTCAGATTTTTATTTACTGAAAAATTCAGATTAGGTCACTGTTCAGTCACTTGTTATTTAGCTTCCTCTTCACCCCTAGATTTGATTTATTAAACACAGACTGTAATTAAAAGATTAATTTCAGTTTTAAGCTATTTAACGAATTTGGTTTTCATTTATAGTTGATTCCAGCAGTAACCAGAACTGTGCTCAGTCCTCTAGCTGTGCACGAACAAGTATTTTATGAAGTTTTAACATTATCTCCCTGCTCTTATATTCTGGTCCTGCGACAAGAAAGGCAAGTGTCCCAAATGCCTTCTGGACCACCTGATCTACCTGTCCAGCCACCTTCAGGGATCTGTGGATATGTTCTCCAAGGTCTCTCTGTTTCCCAACACTTCTCAGCATCATCCCATTTATTGGTCATTCCCGTGCCTTCTTTACCCTCCTGAATTCATTATCTCCACTGCCCCAGACTGAATTCCATTCACCATTTTTCTGTCCATCTGACCCAGTCCATGGCTTTCTCCCTCATTCACTAAAACACATCAGCAACTTTTGTATAATCCTGGTGCATACATTTCATTCTAAATCATGGATATATCCCGGAAATCTGTGGAGCCCCACTGGAAACAGCCGTCCAGGCATCATTCAGTCCTGGATGTGACTAACAGCAGCAACAACAGCTGAATCCAAACCCTGCTGTTGCCTGTGAACTTGCTGATGTCTGTGCAGGTTGTTTGACTGAGTGAATCTCCTCCCACACATGGAACAGTAAAAAAGCCTCTCCCCAGTACCACTCCCACGTGTGGGCCACACGGTAGCACAGTGGTTCGCACTGTTGCTTCACAGCTCCAGGGGCCCAGGTTTGATTCCCGGTTTGGGTCACTGTCTGTGCGGAGTCTGCACGTTGTCCCAGTGTTTGTGTGGGTTTACTCCGGGTCTCCGGTTTCCACAGTCCAAAGATATGTAGATTAGGTGGATTGGCCATGCTAAATTGCAATTAAGTGTACAAAAAGGTGAGGTGGGGTTATGGATTAGGATGGAGGTATGGGCTGAAGTCGGGAGCTTAAGTCCAAGGGCCGGTGCACTCGATGGGCCAAATGCCCTCCTTCTGAACTGTAAATTCTATGTTACTGTTTCAGTGTGAACTCGCTGGTGTTTCAGCAAATTTGGTTTACTTTTAAATCTCTTTTCACAGTCAGAACATTTAAAAGGTTTCTGATCAATGTGAACAAGTTGGTGTCTAGTCAGGTGGGATGACTGAGTGAATTTCGTATCACACACGGGGCAAGTGTACGGTCTCTCCCCAGTGTGAACTCGCTGGTGTTTCAGAAGCTGGGATGACCGAGTAAATCCCTTCCTACACACAGAGCAGGTGAACGGCCTCTCCCCAGTGTGAGCGCGTTGATGTAACAGCAAACAACTTTTACTTTTAAAGCTCTTCTCACAGTCAGAACATTTGAAAGGTCTCTGATCAGTGTGAACAAGTTGGTGTGTCATGAGATGAGATGACTGAGTGAATCCCTTCCCACACATGGAGCAGGTAAAAGGCCTCTCCCCAGTGTGAGTGCGTTGATGTGTCAGTAAATCATTTCTGCTTTTAAAGCTCTTCTCACAGTCAGCACATTTAAACAGTCTCTGATCAGAGTGGACCTGATGGTGAGTCTGGAGATTTGATGAAGCATTAAATCCCTTCCCACATTCCAGACAGGTGAACGGCCTCTCCCCAGTGTGAGTGCGTTGATGTCTCAGTAAATCCATTCTGCTTTTAAATCTCTTCTCACAGTCAGCACATATAAAAGGTCTCTGATCATTATGAACAAGTTGGTGTTTCAGAAGGTGGGAGGAACAAGTGAATCCCTTCCCACACACGGAGCAGGTGTACGGCCTCTCCCCAGTGTGAGTGCGTTGATGTATCAGTAAATCCTTTCTGCTTTTAAAGTCTTTCGCACAGTCAGCACATTTAAAAGGTCTCTGATCAGTGTGAACAAGTTGGTGTGTCAGGAGTTGTGATGACTGAGTGAATCCCTTCCCACACACAGAGCAGATGAACGGCCTCTCCCCAGTGTGAGTGCGCTGATGTGTCAGTAAATTAATTCTGCTTTTAAAGCTCTTCTCACAGTCAGCACATTTGAAAGGTCTCTGATCAGTATGAACAAGTTGGTGTTTCAGGAGGTGTGATGACTGAGTGAATCCTTTCCCACATACAGAGCAGGTGAATGGCCTCTCCCCAGTGTGAGTGCGTTGATGTAACAGTAAATCATTTCTGCTTTTAAAGCTCTTCTCACAGTCAGCACATTTAAACGGTCTCTGATCAGTATGAACATGCTGGTGTGTAATCAGATTGGATAGCTTAGTAAATCCCTTCCCACACACAAAGCAGGTGAATGGCCTTTCCCCAGTGTGAATACGTCGATGAGTTTCCAATTCAGACGGGTAATTACATCTTATCTCACAGTCCCCACATTTCCACGGTTTCTCCATAGTTATCGACAAGTTACCAGATACAGGTAGGATACAGATTTGACGTCACTGTCAGGTCAGCCGTGATGTTATTAAATGGTGGAACAGGCTCACGGGGCTGAATGTCCTATTGCTGCTTCTTGATTCTTATGGTGCGAATGTCCTTGTGTCTCTCCAACTTGGATCATCAGTTGAAGCCTGAGTACCGTGTGTCCCTGATGTAAATGCTGCAATTTCTTTTCATGCTGTGTGATTGCTTAAAGCTCAGTTCCTGCTAACTGTGGAAAATTACTTAGATGTCTGTGTCTCGGTGCTTTTCCAATCACAGCGATTTTTGAAATCTTTTCCGCAAAGACAAAACAGACAAATATTTCTCCTTCCACGTTGAAAGGCCGGTCCTGATGAATCAAGTGACTCTGGCAGATGTTGACATGATGTTTGCATCTGCAAATATTCTGTAAAAAGAGTTACATTGAATTACTGTGAATATATAAACAGGCCATTCTGTCACAGATTCTGCTGCTGTCAATACTCAGCACACATCTCCAACTGTCCCCTGATCTTATCTCAGCCTTTCAGCTGATTTTCGATTCCATTTTCTCTCATGCGATTGTCCCGTTTCCTTATGAAAACATCTCAGCACTTTCTTCAGCTCATTTCCATGTAATGAATAACACATTCTAAATCTGTGATGAATACATTTGTCAGTATTGCCCCCTTTGATTTATTCGTAACTATCTTGTATTTATGACTCAATGTTTATTCCTTGTTTGCGATAGAAAAAATGCCCATTTATTCCTTCCTGAGAGCTGTAATCTGTCGTTTTACAAAAGTTATCAGTCACTCGAGGACAGAAATCGCAACGGGACAAACCTTTCTGTTGGATTGAGTTTGTTGAGTGTAAATTCTCTCCTTCTAACCCCCTGTAAAAGGAGTTCACAAAAGCCATCACTGTCAGTCCAGGATAGAAATTCTGAATAGGCAATTCAAGTTTCTCTGAAACATTTTCTCCTCTCTTGTTCCCCCAAATCTGTAAATCCCCGTCCCACACACTCTCCCTCCTCCCTGGGCTGAAATCCAAACCCATCTCACCATCTCTTTCCTCCATGTTTTCTCCCTCCCTCTCCTCTGCCTGGGTTCAGTTCTCCAGCTCCTGTCTGCAGACTGACAATAAAATCAATGGGTCTTATTGGGGGTTTGGGGCCTCCAGCGGGTGTTTGTGAATCCTCCCCGCCCACCTGCCAGGGTTTCCTTCCTTGGCAGAGAACAGAGTCCTCATTGATTTGAGTGCAAAGTGTCAGCTCTTATATATTATCCCCCTCCCCCATCCTGTGATGGGAACCACCCTCCAGTGTGTGAAGCAGGATGGTGCCCGTTAACCTGGGCCTGTTCCCGGGAGGGAGGGAGAAGCTCTGCAGCTGCAAACCAGGGAGCTGACAATGATGGTGAAGGGTTTGCTCCAGCTCACAATGCCCGGGGACTGACTGACGGCGGGTTCGGACCAATAGGAAGCGGGGGCGGTGCTGGAGGACCGAACAAGAGCGGCTGGTCCTCCAGCCAATCAGAGTGAATGGGAGGCGGAACAAAGCCGGGGCTTCGCTCCCTCCGCTTGCTCCCGGCCCTGTCGAGGAGAAAAGCCCGAGCAGCTTTCGCCGGTTCAACCTTCGTATCCGAGCTTCATATCCGAGGCTTGGGGCCTACACCGAATGTTTATGAAGCCTCCCGACCCATCCATCGGCTCCATCCCTCCCTCATGACTCACCGAGCGGCATCTGACGGCGTAGGATTTCCACCCTGCCGCCGGAATCCTGAGCAATCATCAGCACTGCGCATGCTCTACCTCACGTGGGAGACCGGGCTCAGTCCCGCCCCTTGTTCACTCCGATTGGTTGGAGGATCCGCTGGAACAACTCGGTCCTCCTGGTCCAACCCTCTCTTCCTATTGGTCCAGACCTGCCATCAATCACTCCGTAGGCATTGTGAACTGGAGCATGCGCAGTGCCGATGCTGGGCTCGGCCGGGAGGTAAACTCCAATAAGAAGTTTCCGGGCCCGGGTTTGCATCGAGCGGGGGGACAGCTGCGGCCTGGTCCCGGTGACAGGCCTGAGTGAACGGCCGCCGTCTTTATAGAGGCTGCAAACCCGCAGGGGGCAAAACATCAGAGATAGAGTTTGTTGTGAAACCAATGGGATATTGTAAAACAGGAGGTCACGGTTACAGTCAACAACAACAACTTCTATTTATATAACACCTTTAACATCATAAATCATCCCAGTCAACTTCACAGGAACATTATAAAACAAAGTGAGACACTCAGACACAAAAGGAGATATTAGGGCAGGTGACCAAAAACCTGGTCAAAGAGGTGAGTTTTGAAGAGTCTGAAAGGAGGTAAGTGAGGTGGAGACGGGGAGGTTAAGGGAGGGAATTCAGTGCGTGGGGCCGAGGGAACTTAAAACCATGGCGGAGTAATTAGAATCGGGAGTGTGCACGAGTCGAGGATCAGAGCTGTGCACATTTCTCAAGAGGGTTATGGAGCTGAAGGAGATTGCAGAGATCGGGAGAGATGAGGCCATGGAGGGATTTGAAAACAAGGGTGAGAATTGACTGGGAGCGGATGTAAGTCTCGGAGCACAGGGATCGTAGGGGAAAGGAACTTGCTGTGAATTAAGACATGGGTAGCAGACTTTTGGATGGCCTTAAGTTTACAGAGGTAGTCTGTGGGAGAGCAGCCAGGTGTGCAATGGAATTGTCGAATCGGGAGGTGACAAAGCCATGACTGAGGTTTCAGCCCTAGGCACACAGACACAGGAGAGAGGCCGCATAAGAACTGGGAGCAGGAGTAGGCCATCTGGCCCCTCGAGCCTGCTCCACCATTCAATGAGATCATGGCTGATCTTTTGTGGACTCAGCTCCACTTTCCAGCCCGAACACCATAAGCCTTAATCCCTTTAATCTTAAAAAAAACTATCTATCTTTACCTTAAAAACATTTAATGAAGGAGCCTCAACTGCTTCACTGGGCAATAAATTCCATAGATTCACAACCCTTTGGGTGAAGAAGTTCCTCCTAAACTCAGTCCTAATTCTCCTGCCCCTTATTTTGAGGCTATGCCCCCTAGTTCTGCTGTCACCCGCCGGTGGAAACAACCTGCCCGCATCTATCCTATCTATTGCCTTCATAATTTTATATGTTTCTATTTTTTTTAAATTTAGATTAGCCAATTATTTTTTCCAATTAAGGGGCAATTTAGCGTGGCCAATCCACCTACTCTGCACATTTTTGAGTTGTGGGGGCGAAACCCACGCAGACATGGGGAGAACATGCAAACTCCACACGGACAGTGACCCAGAGCCGGGATCGAACCTGGGACCTCAGTGCTGTGAGGCGGTTGTGCTAACCACTAGGCCACCGTGCTGCCCTATATGTTTCTATAAGATCCCCCCTCATCCTTCTAAATTCCAACGAGTACAGTCCCAGTCTACTCAATCTCTCCTCGTAATCCAACCCCTTCAGCTCTGGGATTAACCTAGTGAATCTTCTCTGCACACCCTCCAGTGCCAGTACGTCATTTCTCAAGTAAGGAGACCAAAACTGAACACAATTCTCCAGTGTGGCCTCACTAACACCGTATACAATTGCAGCATAACCTCCCTAGTCTTAAACTCCATCCCTCTAGCAATGAAGGACAAAATTCCATTTGCCTTCTTAATCACCTGTTGCACCTGTAAACCAACTTTCTGTGACTCGTGCACTAGCACACCCAGGTCTCTCTGCGCAGCAGCGTGCTTTAATATTTTATCATTTAAATAATAATCCCGTTTGCTGTTATTCCTACCAAAATGGATAACCTCACATTTGTCAACATTGTATTCCATCTAGGGCAGCACGGTGGCCTAGTGGTTAGCATAACCGCCTCACGGCGCTGAGGTCCCAGGTTCGATCCCGGCTCTGGGTCACTGTCCGTGTGGAGTTTGCACATTCTCCCCGTGTCTGCTTGGGTTTCGCCCCCACAACCCAAAAATGTGCAGAGTAGGTGGATTGGCCACGCTAAATTGCCCCTTAATTGGAAAAAATAATTGGGTACTCTAAATTTATTTTAAAAAAACATTGTATTCCATCTGCCAGACCCTAGCCCATTCACTTAACCTATCCAAATCCCTCTGCAGCCTTCCAGTATCCTCTGCACTTTTCACTTTACCACTCATCTTAGTGTCATCTGCAAACTTGACATTGCCGTTGGTCCCCAACTCCAAATCATTTATGTAAATTGTGAATAATTGTGGGCCCAACAAGGATCCCTGAGGGACACCACAAGCTACTGATTGCCAACCAGAGAAACACCCATTAATCCCCACTCTTTGCTTTCTATTAATTAACCAATCCTCTATCCATGCTACTACTTTGCCCTTAATGAATTGCATCTTCATCTTGTGCAGCAACCTTTTGAAAATGTAAATCGCTTATTGTCACGAGTAGGCTTTAATGAAGTTACTGTGAAAAGCCCCTAGTCACCACATTCCGGCGCCTGTCTGGGGAGGCTGGTACAGGAATCAAACCGTGCTGCTGGCCTGCTTTAAAGGCCAGCGATTTAACGCAGTGAGCTAAACCAGCCCCTCCAGTGAGCTAAACCAGCCCCTGTGTGGCACCTTGTCAAAGGCTTTCTGGAAATCCAGATATACCACATCCATTGGCTCCCTGTTATCTACTGCACTGGTAATGTCCTCAAAAAATTCCACTAAACTAGTTAGGCACGACCTGCCCTTTATGAACCCATGCTGTGTCTGCCCAATGGGACAATTGCTATCCAGATGCCTCGCTATTTAATAAGAACTAGGAGCAGGAGTAGGCCATCTGGCCCCTCGAGCCTGCTCCTCCATTCAATTAGATCATGGCTGATCTTTTGTGGACTCAGCTCCACTTTCCGGCCCGAACACCATAACCCTTAATCCCTTTATTCTTCAAAAAACTATCTATCTTTACCTTAAAAACATGTAATGAAGGAGCCTCAACTGCTTCACTGGGCAAGGAATTCCATAGATTCACAACCCTTTGGGTGAAGAAGTTCCTCCTAAACTCAGTTCTAAATCTACTTCCCCTTATTTTGAGGCTATGCCCCCTAGTTCTGCTGTCACCCGCCAGTGGAAACAACCTGCCCGCATCTATCCTATCTATTCCCTTCATAATTTTAAATGTTTCTATAAGATCCCCCTCATCCTTCTAAATTCCAATGAGTACAGTCCCAGTCTACTCAACCTCTCCTCATAATCCAACCCCTTCATCTCTGGGATTAACCTAGTGAATCTCCTCTGCACACCCTCCAGCGCCAGTACGTCCTTTCTCAAGTAAGGAGACCAAAACTGAACACAATACTCCAGGTGTGGCCGCACTAACACCTTATACAATTGCAACATAACCTCCCTAGTCTTAAACTCCATCCCTCTAGCAATGAAGGACAAAATTCATTTGCCTTCTTAATCACCTGTTGCACTTGTAAACCAACCTTCTGTGACTCATGCACTAGCACACCCAAGTCTCTCTGAACAGCGGCATGCTTTAATATTTTATCGTTTAAATAATAATCCCGTTTGCTGTTATTCCTACCAAAATGGATAACCTCACATTTGTCAACATTGTATTCCATCTGCCAGACCCGAGCCCATTCACTTAACCTATCCAAATCCCTCTGCAGACTTCCAGTATCCTCTGCACTTTTCGCTTTACCACTCATCTTAGTGTCATCTGCAAACTTGGACACATTGCCCTTGGTCCCCAACTCCAAATCATCAATGTAAATTGTGAACAATTGTGGGCCCAACACGGATCCCTGAGGGACACCACTAGCTACTGATTGCCAACCAGAGAAACACCCATTTATCCCAACTCTTTGCTTTCTATTAATTAACCAATCCTCTATCCATGCTACTACTTTACCCTTAATGCCATGCATCTTTATCTTATGCAGCAACCTTTTGTGTGGCACCTTGTCAAAGGCTTTCTGGAAATCCAGATATACTACATCCATCGGCTCCCCGTTATCTACTGCACTGGTAATGTCCTCACAAAATTCCACTAAATTAGTTAGGCACGACCTGCCTTTTACGAACCCATGCTGCGTCTGCCCAATAGGTCTTCCTTGATGATAGATTCCAGCATTTTCCCTACTACTGAAGTTAAGCTCACTGGCCTATAATTTCCTGCTCTCTGCCTACCTCCTTTTTTAAACAGTGGTGTCACGTTTGCTAATTTCCAATCCATAGGGACTATCCCAGCGTCTAGTGAATTTTGGTATATTATCACTAGTGCATTTGCAATTTCCCTAGCCATCCCTTTTAGCACTCTGGGATGCATTCCATCAGGGCCAGGAGACTTACTAATGTAACGTAAGTGGAAACAGGCAGTCTTAGTGATAGCACAGACAGAAGTCCAAAGATGTTCAGGTTAGGTGGATTGGCCAAGTTCCACACGCATGGGTACGGCCTCAACCGGGACCTTAGATTAATGTTGCATTACGTTCATGCCCTCAACATCTGGCCTGGGCTTACAAAGTCCTACCAACTGTGCTGGCTTGAGGCAATTCACATCTCTTTAACCTGTGATTAGCCCTCTCTCCAATTGCACCATCTGGACCTGTAAAGATTTAATTACCTGCAAAAACTCGCATTCAAAGTATCATCTTGCATCATTGAATTTGTCTATATATGTTTTTTTCATAGAATTTACAGTGCAGAAAGAGACCATTCGGCCCATCGAGTCTGCACCGGCTCTTGGAAAGAGCACCCTACCCAAGGTCAACACCTCCTCCTATCCCAATAACCCCACCCAACACTAAGGGCAATTTTGGACACGAAGGGCAATTTATCATGGCCAATCCACCTAACCTGCACATCTTTGGACTGTGGGAGGAAACCGGAGCACCCGGAGAAAATCCACGCAGACACGGGGAGGATGTGCAGACTCCCACAGACAGTGACCCGAGCCGGAATCGAACCTGGGACCCTGGAGCTGTGAAGCCATTGTGCTATCCACAATGCTACCGTGCTGCCCTCTTCATTCACCTGAGGAAGGAGTTGCGCTCCAAGAGCTAGTGATGTGACACAAACCTATTGGACTTGAACCTGGTGTTATAAGACTTCTTCTGTGCCCACCCCAGGCCAATGCCGGCATCTCCACATCTAGACCAGTAAAGCAGAGAACCAGGCTGAAGCTCTGGGGATCGGGGTTCCACACGGCAGATCAACTGAGCAACCCAATTCAAGGGCAATTCGAGATGGGTGTAAATGAATAATGAAAATGTCAATCATGTAACTTTTCCACACACACAAATGAATGGGCTTTGATGATGTTTCTGTGCGGGTTTAAACCAAGGGCCTTTGAGCAAACTTGATAATCACTACACTACAGAAACAGGAAACATCGCTTAGTGCACTGAACGAGAATAGTAAACTATGCGTCCTTATTGCCTTGAAGAACCTGCTGTTGTGGGAGTACAATTTGTCTGAAAATTAGGCAACTGGCGGAGAAATTGATCTGACATTAGAATCATAAAATGCCACAGCACATTAGAAAACCATTCACAACTAATACCTGTGAACTCTGAAAGCGATTCCTGCCATTCTCCATCACAGAGTATTTTGCAAGGTAATGCATTTGTTTAACTATTGAACAATAAATAACAATGATACAACTTATCTGCAAATTTTAATGTGTAACGTCAATAATGTTTCGAATAATAATAATATGGGACATTTGGTGTGTGAGGGGAACGTGATAACCAGTACACTGAAAAAACAGCTGATTGGCAATGAGCCCATTGGACTGGTGTTTGGAAAATATGTTGTGTTATCTGTAAAAGTGATAAAAGTCGAATCAAAATATAGATTGAAAAAGAGCAAATCGATTAGTCTCAATGTCTTTCTCTTTCTGTGATCGTGAGGATTCTCTATTCCAATTATTCTTCCAATTTGCTTTTGAAAAAGGAGTTTCTGCAGAATCCTTGCTCAGTTTGATTTAATGACAATGTTCCCCATGTCCAATGACCAGAAGATTTGGACATGAAGATGGTGTAGTTTACGAAATAAACATTATGTAATCATGCAATTGGTTTCATATTGAATTTACAAAAGTGTATTTTTCTGCTGAAGCATCTTGTCATTATTTCTGAGTTGATAACAGAATTTAATACATTTGATCTACATCCTGTTTACAGAGTCTGTCTATTAGAGAGGGATTTGTAAAGTGTAACAAAGCCTTCTAGAGATGACTTTGCTGAAGTAGTTTACTTTATTAGATTTCAAATTAACTATGAAATGTAGACATGACCGCCCAGCAAATATCTAAGGGCGAAATGATTTCCTCTCATTCAGTAATAATATCATTCTTATGTTCCTTTGAAAAACATCAAACAATTTTGCTCATTACTCCAAACGTGATATTATTTGATATTTATGTCCTCATCCTAAAATGTGACTCTCTGAAATATACAACATTTAATTGCAAACATGACTGACAAAATAAATCGAGTCACTGGGTAATATAAGTTCTGTTGAGTTCATTTGAGATTGCCCATGTCAGTTTTTAAACACAATCAAATATCTTCACAGGTAGGAGATTAAAGAACGATAAGTTTATTATATTTGACCCTCTTTGTTCTGGGTATGAAATGAGATGAGGAGAAATTTCTTCAACCAGATAGTGGTTAGTCTGTGGAAATTCTTATCGCAGGATATAGTTGAGGCCAATACGTTCTTTGCTTTCAAGAAGCAGTTAGATATAACACTGAGGGCGAAAGGGATCAAAGGATATGGAGGGGAAAGCGGGATTAGGCTATGGAGTTGGATGATAAGCCATGATCATAATGAATGTCAGAGCAGGTGCGAAGGGCCAAATGGTCTCTTCCTGCTCCTATTTTCTATGTAATCCCTTCACTCACTAAGAGCAGGTGAACGGTCTCTCCCCAGTGTGAACTCGCTGATGTTTCTGCAAACTGGATAAAGCACGGAATCTCTGTCCACACTGAGAGCAGGTGAATGGCCTCTCCCCAGTGTGAACTCGCTGGTGTGTCTGCAGATTGAATAATTGTGTGAACCCCTTCCCACACTGAGAGCAGGTAAATGGCCTCTCGCCAGTGTGAACTCGCTGATGTCTCCGCAGACTGGATAAATCACTGAACCCCTTCCCACACTGAGAGCAGGTGAATGGCCTCTCTCCACTGTGGACTCGCTGGTGTGTCTGCAGACTGGATAACCAAGTGAATCCCTGCCCACACTGAGAGCAGATGAATGGCCTCTCCCCAGTGTGAACTCGCTGGTGTCTCAGCAGATTGGATAAATCATTGAATCCCTTCCCACACTGAGAGCAGGTGAATGGCCTCTCCTCAGTGTGAACTCGCTGATGTCTCCGCAGACTGGATAAGTCACTGAATCCCTTCCCACACTGAGAGCAGGTGAATGGCCTCTCTCCAGTGTGAATTCGCTGGTGTGTCCGCAGATTGGATGAATCAATGAATCCCTTCCCACACTGAGAGCAGGTGAATGGCTTCTCCCCAGTGTGAGTTCGCTGGTGTGTCTGCAGATTGAATAATTGTGTGAATCCCTTCCCACACTGAGAGCAGGTGAATGGCCTCTCCCCAGTGTGAACTCGCTGGTGTGACTGCAGACTGGATAACTGTGTGAATCCCTTCCCACACTGAGAGCAGGTAAATGGTTTCTCCCCAGTGTGAACTCGCTGGTGTGCCTGAAGGTTAGATAACTGAGTGAATCCTTTCCCACATTTAGAGCATGTGAACGGCCTCTCCCCAGTGTGAATGCGTTGATGAATCTCTAGCTTAGACGGGACTCTGAATCCCTTCCCACAGTCCCCACATTTCCACGGTTTCTCCATGTTTTAGGTCTCCTCGTGTCTCTCCAGATTGGACAATCAGTGGAAGCCTTGTCTACACACAGAACATGTGCACTGTCTCTCCTCACTGTGAATGGTGTGATGTTTTTTCAGACTGTGTATCTGGTTGAAGCTCTTTCCACAGTCAATTCACTGGAACTCTCTCATTCGGGTGTGTGTTGTGTGGGTCTCGGTGCTTTTCCAGTCACACTCATATTTAAAATCTTCTGAAGCCGATAGATCGGACAAACATTTCTCCTTCTCGCCGATGATATTCAGAGCCCGATGATATTCAGATCAGAAGGAATCGAATTAGTTTGTCACATCACGTCATGATGTTTGAGATTATGTCTATAATTCCAGCTCTTCCAATATCCTTTAAAAACAATTAACAAAAGTTATCATTGTTCGTACAGGATAGAAATTCAGAACAGACAATTCTAGTTCCTATGGAATATTATTTCCCCTCTCGTTCTCCAAAAGCTGTAAATATCCATCCCACACAATCTCCCTCCATTCTCACTCTGCTGTATTTAATATTCACCCTCCCAATTCTCCTAAAGGTGCTGATTCATGTTGATTGACAGATCCAAGCTCAGCTCACTGCTTCCTGACCAGGACACAGAGATTAGAATAGGAGCAGGAGTAGGCCATTCAGCCCACCGATTCTGCTCAACCATTCAATGAGATCCTTGGCCGATCTACCTCAACACTATTTTCCCACACAATCCCCATATCCCTCAATATCTTCAACATCTAGAAACCTATCAATATTTGTCTTGAACATACTTGATGACTGAGGCTCCACATTCTTCTGGGACAGAGAATTCGAAAGCTTCACAACTTCCTGAGTGAAGAAATCCCTCCTCATCTCAGCTTTCTCTATTTTCCTGCCTGAACCCCATAACCCTTAACTCCATTGTCCATCAAATATCTGTCGAACCCGTGTTTGAATATAATCAATGACCCCCAGACTTGGAGAGGATTATAAGAGATACGATTTATAATCATCTAGATAGGAATAATATGATTAGGGATAGTCAGCATGGTTTTGTGAAGGGTAGGTCATGCCTCACAAACCTTATCGAGTTCTTTGAGAAGGTGACTGAACAAGTAGACGAGGGTAGAGCAGTTAATGTGGTGTATATGGATTTCAGTAAAGCATTTGATAAGGTACCCCACGGTCGGCTATTGCAGAAAATACGGAGGCTGGGGATTGAGGGTGATTTAGAGATGTGGATCAGAAATTGGCTAGTTGAAAGAAGACAGAGGGTGGTAGTTGAAATGTTCAGAATAGAGTTTGGTTATGAGTGGCGTACCACAAGGATCTGTTCTGGGCCATTGCTGTTTGTCATTTTTATAAATGACCTAGAGGAGGGCACAGAAGGTTGGGTGAGTAAATTTGCAGACGACACTAAAGTCGGTGGAGTTGTAGACAGTGTGGAAGGATGTTGCAGGTTACAGAGGAACATAGATAAGCTGCAGAGCTGGGCTGAGAGGTGGCAAATGGAGTTTAATGTAGAGAAGTGTGAGGTGATTCACTTTGGAAAGAATAACAGGAATGCGGAATATTTCGCTAATGGTAAGATTCTTGGTAGTGTGGATGAGCAGAGGGATCTCGGTGTCCATGTACATAGATCCCTGAAAGTTGCCACCCAGGTTGATAGGGTTGTGAAGAAGGCCTATGGTGTGTTGGCCTTTATTGGTGGAGGGATTGAGTTCCGGAGCCATGAGGTCACGTTGCAGCTGTACAAAACTCTGGTACGGCCGCATTTGGAGTATTGCGTACAGTTCTGGTCGCCTCATTATAGGAAGGACGTGGAAGCTTTGGAACGGGTGCAGAGGAGATTTACCAGGATGTTGCCTGGTATGGAGGGAAAATCTTATGAGGAAAGACTGATGGACTTGAGGTTGTTTTCGTTAGAGAGAAGGAGGTTAAGAGGTGACTTAATAGAGGCATACAAAATGATCAGAGGGTTAGATAGGGTGGACAGTGAAAGCCTTCTCTCGCGGATGGAGGTGGCTAGCACGAGGGGACATAGCCTTAAATTGAGGGGTAATAGATATAGGACAGAGGTCAGAGGTAGGTTTTTTACGCAAAGAGTGGTGAGGCCGTGGAATGCCCTACCTGCAACAGTAGTGAACTCGCCAACATTGAGGGCATTTAAAAGGTTATTGGATAAGCATATGGATGATAATGGCTTAGTGTAGGTTAGATGGCCTTTAGTTTTTGACTTCCCATGTCGGTGCAACATCGTGGGCCGAAGGGCCTGTACTGCGCTGTATCGTTCTATGTTCTTTGTTCTACTTGCTGCTCCCTGTGTAGAGAAAGCCAAAGACTAACCTTCAGAACATCATATTCTTTTTTACTGTCACAAGTAGGCTTACATTAACACTGCAATGAAGTTCGTGAAAAGCCCCGAGTCGCCAAATTCCGGCGCCTATTTGGGTACACAGGGAGAATTCTGAATCTCCAGATTACCAAACAGCACGTCTTTCAGGGCTTGTGTGAGGAACCGGAGCACCGGGAGGAAACCATGCAGACACGGGGAGAACGTGCAGACTCCGCACAGACAGTGACCCTAGTGGGAATCGAACCCAGATCCCTGGCGATGTGAAGCAACAGTGCTAACCACTGTGCAACCATGCCGCTACATTAGGTATATCTCTGCCCAATGTTAATTTACTTTCCCTGAAATGTCAACCATCTCCTGGGGAAATTAGGCCTTCAATTGGGAACATTGGGAAAGAGATCACCCTTTTAACTTGACAAACAAATGAATCAAGATGAGGGGCACTGCAGCCTCGGTATTTTTGCAATTTCGGGCACTAGGACCTGGCCTGGAACAGACTATGAACTATGAAGCGCCGCCCATTATTGACGTCACCGCAAACCCGCATGCGCACCGCTCCATCTGAATCAAGATGGCGGCCGTAAAACTAGGCCTGTTATCGGGGAAAAGACCCGAAGCTGCAAACGCAGGACCCACAGGTACGTGTTCCTGGTTTAGGGCCTTCACGCGGTGTTTAAAAACTCTCTCCCTCCAGAGCTGGTTTGATCGCTTCGTTCGGATTTCCACATCCTTACCCGCTGCCCAGGAGACAAAGAAGCGTCTCTTTCCCAGGCGCCATCACACCCCGAGCATGCTCTAACTACTCCCAGGCAATGCGCCTGCGCACTGCTGTCCTGCGGTGTCGATAGGGGACATTCACCACCGCGGGGAATGCCGGGTAATGAATACGCCATTCATCATCCCAATTAGTGATTAGTGATTTTTGTTTGCTATGATTTGAAGATTGGATGGATGGGATGAAAATTATACATAAATCCAAGTGTGCAGGCAATCAATTATAAACCAGAACGAAGGGGAATATAAATTAATTTTCATTGAGGTACAATGAAATGTGTTGGGCTGGACCAAGTTCCCACGCCAGCATGTAAGCGGTGGTGTTTAACGCGAGGAAAATTGGCACAAAACAGCCACCGATTCCCTGCTCCAGGGGAGGGGGAGGCGGGAGCTAGCAGGGAGGCAGCGTATAGCTCCCATCTCTAGCTTCTGATACAGCCTGGAGGATTGCCGGATCCGTGGCCACGCATGCACAGGGTGAGACAAGCAGCGGCCTCGCTGTGCTTCAAGGCAGACTATGCCCGCAGACCCGGACCGCAAAAGTAGTATCCCCTTAGGCAGCTCGCATGCCCCGGACCTCCCCACTGCAGTACTCCCAATTGAAGCCCCCCCCCTGCTCGCGGATCGGCCCTTCCCCGACTGAATATGATGCAAGGTTGCTGAACGGCTGGGACCATGAGAATCCAACGTCGTCGCGAACTCGACCGGTCGGAGATGGAGCATTGCGGGGCGGTCCTCCGGCAATGGCTTCAGGCCATGCCGTGTGCGGCGTACTCCTCGAATACACCGATTTTCAGGGGGCAGAGCTTCCGAATACCGGTGCCAATCCCGATTTCGGCGTCAAAACAGATTCTCCGCCCCGTCACCGAACACGATTTCCGTGTCGGGGATCGGAGAATCCAGCGCCTTGTTCTGCGTACAATCCAGACAGATCATTCCTTAAATGAAAAACAGAGGATATACAACAGATACACAATGTAAATACATAGACACAAATATCGGATGAAGCATACGGAGTGCAGCATTATTCAGTCGAGAAGTTCATGGAGAGATCAGATCAGTCCATAAGAGGGTCATTCAGGAGTGTGATAACAGCGTTCAAGAAGCTGTTTTGGATCTGTTAATGCGTGATCTCAGACCTTTGTGTCTCCTGTCCGATGGGAGGAGTCTTTGATTAGCTGCCCACTTTCCCAAGACAGTGGGGGATGTAGACGGAATCAATGGATGGGAGGCGGGTTTGCGTGATTGACTGGGTTGTGTTCATGGATCTCTGTAGTTTCTGATGGTCTTGTGCTGAGCAGTTGTCACAGCAGGCTGTGACGCAGCCAGGAGGATGTTTTCTATGCAGCATCTGTAAAAACCGGTAAGAGTCAACATGGACATGCTGAATTTCCAGAGTTTCCTCAGAAAGTATAGGCGCTGTTATGCTTTCTTGGTCGTAGCATCGATGTAGGAAACCATATCCATCTAATATTGGAAAATAGATATCTAATGAGAGGGAAATCAATTTGTGTATCCTTTTAAGTGTAGCCAATCCACCTACCCTGCACATCTTTGGGTTGTGGCATCAGACCCACACAGACACGGGGAGAATAATTTATGTATCCTAAAATATAGATAGATTGGAGAGTTGGGCAGAGAAATGGCAGATGGAGTTCAATCCAGGCAAATGCGAGGTGATGCATTTTGGAAGATCAAATTCAAGAGCGGACTATATGGTCAATGGAAGGATCTTGGGGAAAATTGATGTGCAGAAAGATCTGGGAGTTCAGGCCCATTGTCCCCTGAAGGTGGCAACGCAGGTTGATAGAGTGGTCAAGAAGGCATACAGCATGCTTGCCTTCATCGGACGGGGTATTGAGTACAAGAGTTGGCAGCTCATGTTACAGTTGTATAGGACTTTGGTTCGGCCACGTTTGGAATACTGCGTGCAGTTCTGGTCGCCACATTACCAGAAGGATGTGGATGCCTTGGAGAGGTTGCAGAGGAGGTTCACCAGGATGTTGCTTGGTATGGAGGGTGCTAGCTATGAAGAAAGGTTGAGTAGATTAGGATTGTTTTCGTTGGAAAGACGGAGGTTGAGGGGGGACCTGATTGAGGTCTACAAAATTATGAGAGGTATGGACAGGGTGGACAGAAACAAGCTTTTCCCAAGAGTCGGGGTGTCAGTTACAAGGGGTCACGATTTCAAGGTGAGAGGGGGAAAGTTTAAGGGAGATGTGCGTGGAAAGTTTTCTACGCAGAGGGTGGTGGGTGCCTGGAACGCTTTACCAACGGAGGTGGTAGAGGCGGGCACGATATCATCATTTAAGAAGCGTCTAGACAGGTATATGAATGGGCGGGAACAGAGGGAAGTAGACCTTGGAAAAGAGGAGACAGGTTTAGATAAAGGATCTGGATCGGCGCAGACTGGGAGGGCCGAAGGGCCTGTTCCTGTGCTGTAATTTTCTTTGTTCTTTAATGAACATCGATATGCAGAGAGGCAGATGAAAGGCATTTAAACACCCCACTTGGCATAGAACTGTCAAAAACTCAAAACAGGAGCTTCAGGAAATCAAAGTACTAACCAATAGCAAACTGCTCAGTTGTTGGAAGACATTTTTAAAATATAAATTGTTGGACCCCGGTTTGATTCCCATTTGGGTTACTGTCTGTGCTGAATCTGCATGTTCTCCACGTGTCTGTGTGGGTTTTCTCCAGGTGCTCAGGTTTCCTCCCACAGTCCACAGGTTAGGTGAATTGGACATTTTGAATTCTCCCTCAGTGTACCCGAACAGTAACTTTATTGCAGTGTAAGCCTACTTGTGACACTATTAAAAAAATTACATTCACTCGGGTTCCAGCCCTCAAGTCTGGTGACAGACCTCACGGCTCCCTTGCCCTTCTGGCCTCTGGGATCCTCTTGCTGTTGTTTCCCAGGACAATCAGAGTCCACTCTCCTACATTACTCTGTCTGATAGAGTTCAGAGGCTCAGAGGAGGAAAAAAATGAGGACATGAATCTGAATTCAGAAATACAGTTAAAGAAACATGATTCAATTGATAAACTTAAGGATTTAAGTCAAAGTACTTGATTGCAATGAATATATTAACTTTGGCTGATACTGATGGGGAATGGAAGCGAATTATGTTAGTTGTTTTATATCTTTCTTCTTTTCTATGATTTTGACACATCATCTTTCTCCTTTCTTCCATTTAAATGGTGGACCATGCTACCCAGAATTCCCTGCATAGGCGAATTTTAGTTTAGTTTATGAACAACTCCATATTACAAAAGAACAGAGCTGAATACAAAACAATCAGCAATACATAAAAATATCCACAATACACCAAAACTGGATATTCTGAATTCTCCCTCAGTGAACCAGAACGGGGGCCGGAATGTGGCGACTAGGGGATTTTCAGAGTAACTTCATTGCAGTTAATGTAAGCCGACTTGTGAAAATAAAAGTTATTGTTATAAAATAGAAACCAATGAATAATCAACAATAAAACAAAACCACCAGATTTCAAGCCACCACCACCACACCAGCAGAAATGCTCCCAAATGGGCAGCACAGACCACTGGTAAAGCACACACCGATATGGGGCACGGCGGAAGAGAGCGAGAAAGAAAGTACACCTCTCCCAAGGAGCACAGTTCAACCTAAAAAACAGTTGTGTGTGTGAATACATCTCTTAATCCAAAAGACTGAATGCACAGGTACAGAAAAGCTGGGCAGACCAATTAAGAGCAGGGTTCAATTAGAATGGGCATTGGATGCAAAGCAATTTGGGCTGAAGTGGAGATGGAGGAGATACTGTTGGGTTTTACCCATTTGACTATGATTTAGGAGCAGAAACAGGCCATCCAGCCCTCCAAGACTGTTCCACCATTCAATAAAATCAGGGCTGAATTGGTTGTGGTCTCGGTTCCCCTTGCCTGTCTGCACCACCAACCCCTGCACCCAGAACCCTTGTCTCCCTTGTCTATCAAAAATCTGTCTATCCCTGCCTTAAATAAATTCAATGCCCCAGCCTCTACTGTTCTCTGGGAAGTGAATTCCACTAACTTCGGGGGGAAAAAATTATCCTCATTTTAGCCTTCATGTTCTCCCCATCTCTCATTCTCTTTTTAAAATAAATTTCGAGTACCCAATTATTTCTTCCAATTAAGGGGCAATTTAGCATGGCCAATCCACCTAACTTGTACATCTTTGGGTTGTGGGGGTGAAACCCACGCAAACAAGGGGTGAATGTGCAAATTCCACACGGACAGTGACCCAGGGTCAGGATTCGAACCCAGGTCCTCAGTGCTGTAAGCAGCAATGCTAACCACTGTGCCACCGTGCTGCCCCCCCCCCCCTCCCCCCATGTTTAATTCTTAAAGTGTGTCACCTCGTTCTCGTCTTTCCCACGGGTCCAAACCACAGTGGTCTTGTTGGGTCTGCAAATTTCCAATGCGGGACACTAAAGGGAGGTAGGTTCCAGGAGAAATTGGTTGTTCAGCAGTCGTTGTTCCAACATTGCTATAGAATACAGCATTGTTTGATTAACAAGTATGTCCATTGAGTGTTTCAAGCTACCAAGGTGTTCCAAAATACATTTTGGTAGAATTGTAGAATTTCCATTCACTGACGATGGAGGAACAGGGATATATGTCCAACTCAGAATGATGTGTGACTGGAAGAGGATTTGTAGGTGATGGTGTTTGTCTGCACCGGTGCCCTCGTCTTTGTAGCTGGTGGAGTGACAGGTTCTGTTAATGTCCTGGCAAACTCTTGTGTAGGTTCAGAGCTGATGGCAGGTACCTTTCCCTGAAGGATATTAACATCGCAGTTGGGTTTTTACAATAATCCAGCAGTTTCATGATCTCCTTTTCTAATGCTGGTCCCATCGATTCTGCCCAATGTCACAACCTGTCTACTTGTTTTTGTGGCCTCTCTGTGATGCTCCCTTTTTGCTTTCTTAAGACCATATTAAGGAGGTAGAAAATTTAAGACAGACTTGAGGAGAAACTACTTCTCCCAAATGGTTGTGAATCTGTGGAATTCGCTACCCCAGAGTGCGGTGGATGCAGGGACAGTGAGTAAATTTAAGGAGAAGTTAGACAGATTTAATTGGTAATGGGGATAAAGGTTTATGGAGAACGGGCAGAACATTGGAGTTGAGGCCACGACGAGATCAGCCATGATCAAAATTGAAGGTGTTTAGGCTCTGGATGCTAAATTGCCTACTCCTGCTCCTAGGTCATGTGTTCTAGGGAGGAGATGCTCTAGCTGATTTTGCAATCCAGCTCCTGCTCTGCAGATGAGGTGACAGATGAGGAACAGCCATGATAGAATGGCGGATCAGACTCACTTATAATAATAATGGACCAAATGGCCTAATTCTGCTCCTATATCTTATGAACTTATGAACTGTTTCTTACTCTCAAATTGAGTGAATCCTTTGCTGTTTCTCCTCTGGGCCCCATCTCCACTATTATTGTCTGATTGTCCCACTGAGACTCTCACTTATTATTGGACAATCAGCCAGTCAGCCTGAGCCTGTGGCCGCTCTCACCATCTGGAACCGTCACAATGCCCGGGTGATTGACGACAGCTCTGGACCAATAGGAAGAGCATGGGTGGGGCTGGAGGACCGACCGAGCGCTGCTGGTCCTCCAACCAATCGGAGTGAATGAGGGGCGGGACTGGACTTGATTGAAGCATGCGCACTGTGGGTAATGGCGATGGACAGCAGCTCCTTGTTGAGATCTAAAATCGGAAGACGCAATTGACGGGGCGGAGGGAGCGAAGAAGCATGTGGTTAGGCGGAAAAGCTCCGTAAACATGTTGTGTGAGCTGCAAATCTGGGAAAAGAGCTTACCTGACCCAATTTGTACCGAGCGGGGCTGCAGATCCTCATGTTCGACCCGGGTGAACGGCCACCACTTTTATTGGGGTAAAGCGCATGTGGAGCCGCCATCTTTGTTGGAGGCAATGTTTTTAAAAAAAGAATAATCCTTATCATCACAAGTAGGCATACATTAACACTGCAATGAAGTTACTGTGAAAATCCCCTATCGCCACATTTCAGCGCCTGTTGGGGTACACAGAGCGTGAATTCAGAATGTCCAAATTACCTAACAGCACATCTTCACACTCTGCACAGACAGTGACCCAAGCCAAGAATCGAACCTAGGACCCTGACGCTGTGAAGCAACAGTGTTAATCACTGTGCTACCGTAGATTGGCCAAGCTTAATTACTCCTTAATGTCCAGGGATGTGCAGGTTAGGTTCTTGGTTATGGGGGATAAGGCGGATGGATGAGAGAATGTAAATGGGTAGAGCGCTCATTCAAAGGGTTGGTGCAGACTCAATGGGCCGAATGGCCTCCTTCTGCACTGTTCGGGTACACAGAGGGAGAATTCAGAATGTCCAACTCTCCTAACAGCATGTCTTTTGGGATGTGTTGAAGGAGGTGATTGTTTTGGGAGGTATTTGTTTCCCTACGTTCAGAATGAAGCCAACCATCAATCTACATTAGCCTTTGAGTCCCAACGTCTTATTGTTGAAGCAGAGCAGGAAAAGAAGAGAAAGACGTTCTGCTTTTCAGTTCTCACTACCTCTTGGGCTATTCTCCTCCATGTGTCCAAAGATCTACGACTGTGTCGAGTCACATGAAGAACCTGTCAAATCTCTCAACCTACCCTGAGTAAACATCATCCTCGAATAGAGGGACTGCTGATGACATGGAGGGGCAAAGTGTAGCAGGGAGTATGAGCGTTCATCCTGGACCAGGGAGCAGGAGGAGAGAATGTTGTGAATTTCTATCCTGGACTGCCAGTGATTAATTTTGGAAAATCCTTTTACAGGGGGTTAGAAAGGGAGGATTTACACAAAGCAAACTCAAGCCAAGAATAGGTTTACTTTTTTCCTGAATTTCTTGTTTGGACTGACAAAGATGGCTTTTGTAACTTTCATTTTCAGGGTATTAGAAAAGGATTTGCAGGCAGGAAACACAAGCGAATCCTGACATCGAACTCCTGCAGCATCACTCAATTCATCAGGACCTGGATATTATTGCACTTTCAGTGTAAGCATTGAGTTCCAAGTCATTACCACTCACTGTAAAATTTCTGCCTCATATCACCCTGTAGATCTTGCTCCAAATCTTAAATCTGTGTCCTGAAATCCTTTTGCAATCAACTGGAAGGAGCAACGTTTCTTTAACTACTTTACAGAGATCAATCAGAAACTTGTACCTAAATCAATCTCCTTTCTTCCAAGGAGAACAACCGCAGTTTCTCCAACCTAACATTGCAACTAAAATCCCTCATTCCTGGAACTATTCTGGTAAGTCTCCCCTGCACTCTCTCAAGGACCGTCACATCCTCCATAATATGTGGTTTGCACAGATCCAGATGTTCTGTCTTCCTGTCTGTGATGTCATCACGCACCGACACTTGCACGGTGACATCACCCCCTGATATTTCCTCAACTAGGAACCTTTTCCTCCGACTCCAGAGTTGCTGATATCTATCCAGCTGCAGGCTACAGTGGGACATTTTAATATTGAAAACAATGAAACTGCTTCACAGCTCAGTATTTCTGAGCATTTATCAACAATTTTGAGCTTTTAGTGCTCTGCTGTGTTACCTGTGAGGGATTCCATGTCTCTGGAGCTGGTGTGACTCTCAAAAAACAATGCAAAACGCCCGTGGAGGGTGAGGGCTACCAGCTTTCGACATATAAAATCCCTTCTTTATCTCTCTCGCTCGCTCTCCCTCCCTCAGAAAACTCAACCAAGATTCACTTCAAAATCTGACAGTCACTCAGTTCATGAGGACCTAAATGTAAGTGTTTCTGTTTGACCTGTGGTTAAAGATTTAAACATCTGTGCAGCTGAAAATAGGATAGAGCAAGATTTGCAAACAAGGATGGGAATGTTCCATTGAGATACTGCTTAACCAGGGCCCAATGTAGGTCAATGAGCACAGGGGTGATGGGTAAGTGAGTGGGACTCAACTTTGGCAGATTCCCTTCCCTGAAGGACATTCGTGAACCAGTTGGGTTTTTACAACAATCCAGCAGTTTTCGTGGTCACTTTTTCTTCGTGCCGGCCCCACAAATGACCAGATTCATTCAGCTCAATTTCACAACTTGCCTTTGTGTTTTTGTGGTTTCTCTCACTCCCTTTATTCTGTTTCAAATCAATTTCACAGGGTGTTAGAAGAGGAGGATTTGCAGTCAGGAAACTTTAATCGAAAATGATATCAGAATCTGATGGAGACGGCCAATTTATTGTAACCTAAACATCATCGTAATTTGAACATGGAAGAAAAAAGCACCGATCACAGTGGGGGGAAACCGTTGATGTGTTCTGTGTATGGACAAGACTTCAGCCAATCATCTGGCCTTTTGGAACATAATTGCAGTCAGGACAGGGAGATGCCATGGAAATGTGGGGACTGTGAGAAGGGATTCAATTACCCATCCCAGCTAGAAACTCATCGACGCAGCCACACTGGGGAGAGGCCATTCACCTGCTCTCAGTGTGGGAAGGGATTTACTCACACATCCACTCTGCTGAGACACCAGCGACTTCACACTCAGGAGAGGCCATTCACCTGCTCTCAGTGTGGGTTGGAATTCAATCGGTCATCCAACCTAGCATTACACCAACGGGTTCACACTGGGGAGAAGCCGTTCATCTGCTCCCAGTGTGGGAAGAGATTTGCTCACTCATACACCCTGCGGACACACGAGCGAGTTCACACTCTGGAGAGGCCATTCACCTGCTCCCAGTGTGGGAAGGGATTCACTCATTCAGCCAATCTGCTGAGACACCAACGAGTTCACACTGGGGAGAGACCGTTCACCTGCTCCCAGTGTGGGAAGGGATTCACTCAATCATCCCACCTACTTGCACATCGGTATATTCACACTGGGGAGAGGCCATTCACCTGCTCCCTGTGTGGGAAGGGATTCAGTCAGTCATCCAACCTGCTGAAACACCAGCGAATTCATAAGTAACTGTTGTGATTGGAATTTGCTGGTGATCATATTCAGGACTGAACCATGTCCATCTGAGTCTGTTTCTGCTTAATTGAAAAATAACTCCAGCTCAGTTATAGGTGTTAATATAGTTGGTCTTTGAAAGAGAGGATTTGCAGTTAGGAAACACAAACCAAACATCATATCAGCATCTAACACTTACCGAATTTATCGGAAACTGAATCAGATTTTGAACATAGCAGGAAAAAGCACCGTTCACAGTGGAGAGGAACCGCACGTGTCCTGTGTGTGGACAAGGCTTCAGCCAATCATCTAGCCTGCCAGTATATAAATGCAGTCACACTGGGAGAAACCATGGAAATGGCGAGACTGTGGGAAGGGATTTGATTACCCATCCAAGTTGAAAATCCATCAGTGCACTCACACTGGGAGAGACCGTTCACCTGCTCCCAGTGTGGGAAAGGGCTGACACACTCACACCACTTGCAGCCACACCAACATTTCTCGCTGGAGAGAGGCTGTTCACCTGCTTCCACTGTGAGAAGGGATTTGCACATTCCTCCAATCTGCTGAGACATCAGTGAGTTCACACTGGGGAGAGACCATTTAAATATCCAGACTGTGAGGAGTTTTAAAACAATTCTGGATAACTGATGTCCCCTTAACATGTTCACGCTGTAGAACTGGGTTCAGACTATCTTCTCGCCTCACTACAGCTGTGAGTTCACACAGGGGAGAAGCCGTTCACCTGCTCCGAGTGTCCGAGGGGATTCACTCGGTTATCCAAACTGCTGATGCACCAGCAAGTTCACAAGTGACTTCAGTGATTGGATTTTTATGGTAATCACATCCTGGACTGAAACACGTTAATTGGGGTCAGTTGCTGCCGATGTTCATAAACTCCAACCTAGCTCTAAGAATTAAATTCTGAATAAAAATCAGTTTGTGTTAATTATAGTGTGTTAAGTCTTATTAATATCGCTAAAACAAGTTAGTTCCTTTTGAAGGGCTCTCCTCTCCGTCTCCTCCATCCTCATCTCCAACAACAAGCGTGAGGAGCTCGTGGAGTTTGTCACTAAGATTGAGACAGTCTGATCATCTGTCTCTGCTTTTCCCTCCTTCCACTCGCCCACCGGGCCAGACTGTCTCGGAAGTCCATTTTTATCCAAGGTCTTTGACTCCATCATCTTTGCAAGTGGACTTGTAATAGTTTTGATAAAGAAAGAAATTACAGGAAGTTTTAATGTCAGAATAAAGGACAAAAGAGTGTCCAGTTCAGGTTCAAAGATGGGTAATATTAGCATTGAAACATTAACTCTGTTTCTCTCACCACAGATGCTGCCTGACCTGCTGAGATTTTCCAGAACTTTCTGTTTTGATGTCAGTGAGCTTTTAAAATAGCTTAATACACAGGTCAATAATTTTCTCCACAAAGCAGCGAGCGCCTCTGAAGCATCCAACTGCATCCATTAATCTCTCGGATTACTACAGCAGATATTCATTGTTCTGGCTCAGCCAGCCTGACTGTGGAATTAATTGGATGGATGTTTCAAAGAGCCACCACTGGTATATTAGGCCGAATGGTTTCAATCTGTGCTGTATCATTCTGTAAAACAATGAATATTCCATAGGAATAGGCTCGGGCAGCAGGGTGGCGTAGTGGTTAGCACTGCTGCCTCATGGCACCGAGGTCCCAGGTTTGATCCCGGCTCTGGGTCACTGTCCATGTGGAGTTTGAACATTCTCCCCATGTTTGCGTGGATCTTACCCCCACAACCTAAAGATGTGCCAGGTAGGTGGATTGCCATGGTAAATTGCCCCTTAATTAGAAAAATGAATTGGGTACTCTAAATTCATAAAAAAGGAATAGAAGTCGGCCATTCATTTGATTTATTGTCACATGCACTGAAGTACAGTGACAAGTATTTTTCTGCGGCCAATTATTTGTGTTAAATACTGTGTGTTGAGTCTTTTTAATATCTCTAACCTAAGTTCTCCCTCTGCCCTGTTCCTCCACCTTCACCCCTGTGGCTTCTCCTGTGGCTTCTTTGTCACTCAGATTGGGCAGGGTTTTCCGGTTCTCCTGTGGCTTCTTTGTCACTCAGATTGGGCAGGGTTTTTCGGTTCTCCTGTGGCTTCCCATTGGCCACAGGCAGGATCTTCCAGTCCTGTCAAAGTCTACGGCCTTTTGCATGGTTCACCCGTCCTGCCGCATGGGACCACGCCGCAAGGCGGTTGGTGAGTCTGGAAGATCCAACCAGCGGTAAGGGCTGGAAAATTCCACCCATTGAAACAATCGGATTCTGTTCATTCTAATAATCTTTATGACTGTCACAAGTAAGCTGACATTAACACTGCAATGAAGTTACTGTGAAAATCCCTGCTCCTCCTCTTCCACTAAACAACTCAGTAAAATTGCCTCAAGTCCTTTCTTGCCAAAGTTCTGAACTCACATCTTTCCCCTCTTTTCCTGCTGTCTCCCATCATGCTCTCTCAGAGCTCATCTTGTTTGTGAAACTCACCCATTGCTCCTTTGACCTGATTCGCACTAAACTGCCGAACAGCCACTGCCACAATCTCCATGTTTCCATGGTATCTCCATGGAGTCAGTGTCTTTGTGCCTCTCCTCTTTTGACAATCAGTTGAAGCTCGGCCACACACAAAACACATGGATGGTTTCTCCCGGCAGTGAATGGTGTGATCTTTCCTTCAGGCTGTGTAACAGGTTAAAGCTCTTTCCACAGTCAGTTCACTGGAACTCTCTCACTCGGGTGTGTGTTGTATAGGTCTCGGTGCTTTTCCAGTCACAGTGATGTTTCCACAGTCAGTTCACTGGAACACACTCGCTTGGGTGCGTGTCTGTCTCGGTGATTTTCCAGTCACATTGATGTTTCTACAGTCATTTCACTGGGACACTCTCACTCGGGTGTGTGTTGTGTGGGTCTCGGTGCTTTTCCAGTCACACTGATGTTTCCACAGTCAGTTCACTGGGACACTCTCACTCGGGTGCGCGTCTGTTTCAGTGTTTTTCCAGTCATGCTGATGCTTGAATATTTTCCCACAAAGGAAACTTTCTCATTCCACATTCATAGTCTGAGGATATTCAGGTCCTGATTAACCGAATTACATTGTCGGTGCTTGATGTGATATTTGATTTGTGTTTCCAGTCTGAAAGTCCTCTCCTAATGCCCTGTAACTGAAATTCAGAGCAGACAATTCCAGTTTCTGGGTAACATTTTTCCTCTCTTCTTTCCCCAAAGCTGTAAATCCCTGTCCCGCACACTCCTCCCTCCTCCCTGGGGCTGAAATCAAATACAATGTTCGATAATCCTTTCTGTACCTTTTTAACCACATTTATATAATCAGAGGTGAGAATATGCTTTATAATTCACTTCATTGATGACTTGTGAGAGACATTAATCTGAATGTGCAAACGTCACACAGTGACCTGGGGCTTGGATCGAACCCAGGTCCTTAGTGCCATGCAGTAATGCCTATTGAGGGATAAATATTAAGCACTAAACAAGGGAGAACTCCACTGCTCTTTGGAATAACATCATGGGAACTTTTATACCCAACTGAGAGGGCAGATGGGGCCAGAGTTTGATTGATTGATTTATTGTCACGTACCAAAGTACAGTGAAAAATATTTTTCTACGGCCAAGGGAATGTACTCAGTACATACGCAGTAGACAAAAAGAATAATTGACAGAGTCACATTGACAAATGGTACGTTGACAAACAGTGATTGGTTGCAGTGCGGAACAATTGCCAAACAAAGAAAATACATGAACAAGAGCAGCATAGGGCATTGTGAATAGTGTTCTTACAGGAAACAGATCAGTCTGAGGGAGCGTTGTTGAGAGTCTATTAGCTTTAGGGAAGACATTGTTCCTATATCTGGATGTGCAGGTCTTCAGACTTCTGTATCTTCTGTCTGATGGAATGGTCTGGAAGAGGGCGAACCCTGGGTGGGTGTGGTCTCTGGCAATGCTGACTGCCTTCTTGAGGCAGCAGGAGGTGTAGACAGAATCAATGTGTGGGTGGCACGCTTATGTGATGCGTTGGGCTGAGTTCACCACACTATATTTTCTTGTGATCTTGGACCGAGCGTTTGCCATACCCGGCTGTGATGCAGTCGGATAGGATGCTCTCTATCGCACATCTGTAGATGTTTGTGATAGTCGATGCAGAAATGCCGAATTTCTTTAGCTTCCGTAGAAAGTAGAGACGTTGTTGGGCTTTCTTGACTGTTGCATCATCATGAGTGGACCTGGACAGACTTGGTGATGGTGACCCCCAGGAACTTAAAGCTATCGACCATCTCCACTTCAAAGCCATTGATGTAGATGGGGGCATGTGTCGTATTACAATTCCTGAAGTCGATGATCAGTTCCTTGGTCTTTCTGTCTTTTAGAGAGAGGTTGTTTTCGGTACACATGCAACCATGTGATCTATCTCCCTTCTGTTGACTGACCCGTCGTTATTTGAGATTAGTCTTGTCGGGATAATGGTGTTGAAGGCGGAGCTGTAGTCTATGAACACATCTGATGTAGGTGTCCTTGTTGTCAAGGTGCTGAGTGTTGATTGTAGGGCCAAAGAGATCGCATCTGCTGTCGACCGATTGCAGCGCTAGGGGAGCTGCAATGGATCAAGACCGTCTGGGAGGCTGGCATTGATCCGGCCCATGACTAGACATTCGAAACATTTATTGATGTCAGATTATAGAGCCACCGGTCGGTAGTCATTGAGGCAGGCTGCCTTATTGAGGAACAGACTGGGAACAAGTTGTTTTAGATCGAGTATTATGTAATGATAAAGGGTTAATTGATAATGTTGCTGTAAAAGAACGTTTAGAGATGTGTGACCAGATTATGGTAGACTTACATATTTCAATCTGCAGCCAGGGTATTAAATTTGAACAAAGGAAATTATGAAGGTTTAAAGGACAAATTAGATGTGGTGGATTGGGGAAAATGCATTAAAAGGTGTGACGGTACACAGGCGATTGATCGACTCCATAATTATTACATTGTTTATATTCCTTCAATACACAAGAACCCAAAAAGGTCAGTCACCTGTGGCTACCAGAGGAAGTTCAGGGTTTAGTCACCAATTTGCCCCAGAATGAGAAGAGGAATGGAAAGGGGGAAACACTGATTTCCTCCCAGATGTTGCTGAGAGGCAATTTCATTGTTCAACTTCCGTATTGTGGCGTCACAATGGAATCCTGCCTGAATCAGCCAATAGAAATCACTCTGCTCCGTGGTGACGTCTTCAGGTTCCAAAGCGCAGGCCTAGCCCCGCCCCCACCCATCTCGGACACGACTTCACGCATCCGGCTGCCGCTACGGTGATCGCCCCTCCCCCCGTGACTTGCGACTGCGCATGTCCAAGGGAGAGGGTAAGCTGCGGGTTATCCCCCGAGCTGCATGCTGAGACATTGGCCAATGGGAAGTGTTGGAGGACCGGAAGGACTCTGGTCCTCCAGTCAATCAGCGCGGTCTTTGTGTAAATGAAAATTGAGCTGGACAGACTGATACTTCCTCCTGTGAGCAACATCTGTGAGTAAAACACTTTTCTCCCGCTTTCTATTTGTTTTCTCATTTTGGGCTTCAATTGTTAACTTGCAGGAATTGAAGGGAAAGGAATGACTCTGCACCGACTCTCAGAAAGAGCATCCTACCTCGGCCCATGCCCGCTCCCCTGTAAGCCCACCTAACCTTTTGGACATTGTAAGGATCCTCTTCTTGATCCCTGTCTGCCCCTTTCTTTCCCTTTTAATTTCTGTTTTTCTATTTAGAAAGGCATGGCGGCACAATGGTTAGCACTGCAGCCTCACAGCACCAGGGACCCAGTTTCAATTCCGGCCTCCATGTGGAGTCCACAGATATGCAGGTTAGGTAATAATCTTTATTGTCACAAGTAAACTTACGTTAAGACTGCAATGAAGTTACTGTGAAAATCCCCTAGTCGCCACATTCTGGCACCTGTTCGGGTGCACAGAGGGAGAATTCAGAATGTCCAAATTAACTAACAAGCACATCTTTCGGGACATGTGGGAGGAAGCCAGAGCACCCGGAGGAACCCCACGCAGCCATGGGGTGAACGTGCAGGCTCTGCATAGACAGTGACCTAAGCCGAGAATCGAACCTGGGACCCTGGAGCTATGAAGCAACAGTGCTACCCACTGTGCCACCGTAGATTTGCCACATTAAATTGCCCTTTAATGTCCAGGGATGTGCAGGTTAGGTTCTCGGTTATGGGGTTAAGGCGAGTAGAAGAGAGAATGTAAAAGGGTAGAGTGCTCATTCAAAGGGCTGGAGCAGACTCGATGGGCTGAATGGCCTCCTTCTGCACTGCAGGGATTCTATGATGTTTTTATGATTCTATTTAATTATTTGTATATGGACAACAATATGCCAATATCTTTAAGATGGACTTCACCTTTAATTGTAAAACAGGGATCTCCAGCAGGATATGCTATTTGGTCTGACATCAATGATGGCACATCTTAATGGACTTGGCTGTCGGCCAATGGACTGGTTCAGATTGCTGGGCCTTATCAATGGGTTGTGCTAATTGGTCAGGTTTTTCTCTGGAATGAGTTTCTTGGGCTGCCTTGGGCTTGAGTGCCTTGGGCAGCACGGTAGCATGGTGGTTAGCATAAATGCTTCACAGCTCCAGGGTCCCAGGTTTGGTTCCCGGCTGGGTCACTGTCTGTGCGGAGTCTGCACGTCCTCCCCGTGTGTGCGTGCGTTTCCTCTGGGTGCTCCGGTTTCCTCCCACAGGCCAAAGATGTGCGGGTTAGGTGGATTGGCCATGCTAAATTGCCCGTAGTGTCCTAAAAAGTAAGGTGGGGGGGGGGGTTGTTGGGTTACGGATAAAGGGTGGATACGTGGGTTTGAGTAGGGTGATCATTGCTCGGCACAACATCAAGGGCCGAAGGGCCTGTTCTGTGCTGTACTGTTCTATGTTCTATGAAAGGGTAAAACTCTGTCAAACCTGGAGCTCACTCCAGGTAAATGGATCCGCCAACTTTCCCTTTCTAACTAGCCTGTGGGTGTTTAATCCTGAAGACAGAGCTGGAGGGAACTCTTTGAGTTTCACTCCCTGAAAGGTTACCACACCTTTCTAAGATGTTGTGGAAGATTCTTCTCTGATACTCCATTTTCCTCAGTTAAGCTCGGGGACATTCTGGTGAGTCTGGAAAGCAGTGCAGTTTCAATCACAAGTTGAAGCTGGGGAGAAAGTGAGACCAAGAGCTTAAGAATTACACAGCACTGAGGCTGTTCGTTTGGAGTGAAGGCCCAGGTTAACACAAGTTAAAGTGATTCCCCATTGGGAATCCTATAGCTGGGACTTCTGGCTGAATGCTACTGCCAAAAGATCCTCGTTAGCGATCCAACCGGCGGTTACAATCACCCCTCGGCTTGGGAGGACAGCTTCTGCTGCAACAATATCAGCATCCGAAGCAAGAACACTCATCTTCCATTTCATATTCATCCTCTTATTATTTTTACCCCTTCTCCTCCCTTTGCGTGTCTCCGTCTTGTGTGTGTTTTGGTGGAGGGTCAGATGGTAAAAGGGGGGACTGATAGATTATCTGGCCATTATTCTATTATAATTATTGCTTGTTTTATTTCTATCTTTGTTATAAATAAACAGTTGTTGTGTTTCACTTACAAATCTGATGCCTGTAAGTTATTGGAGTAGTCAAGGGCCAAAGATTTTGGATACTTTAGAATTCACTTGTGTTGGGACTCTGGGTCTGTGGGACTGGAATTGACCGCAGGGTGATGTAACAATACCAAGAGGCAATTTAACATGGCAAATCCACCTAACCTTCAAATCTTTGAACTGTGGGAGGAAACCCACACAGACAGGGGAGAACGTACAAACTCCACACATCAAGTCAACGAAGATCAGAATCGAACCTGTGTCCCTGGCACTGTGAAGCAGCAGTGCTAACCACTATGCTACAGTGCAGCCCTCAAGGAGGCCACTTGGCCTATCGATCTCTTTGAGGGCAGCCACAGTGGTGTACTGCTGCCTCACAGCACCAGGAACCCGGGTTCAGTTCTATCCTTGGGCCAGGGACATACATCTGTCTGGCAGCCTGCATGATAGGAAGCTGTGAGCATAGATTTGTCAATCAGCCTGAATCAGAACCATCAGTAGAATTTGGAAGATGATTATCAGGTACAGCAGAATGAGAATGGAGGGAGAATGTGTTGGATGAAGATTTATAGCTTTTCAGTACACGAGTGAGGAAACAAATTTCACATCAACTAGAATTGTCTGTTCTGAATTTCTATCTTGTACTGGCAGTAATGACACTTGTAAATTCCTTTCACAGGATAATGGAAGGAGAGAATTTATGGAGGAAACCAAACGCAAGTTGAGATCTGACCGAGTCACTCAGTTCATACTAACCTGAATATCATTGGCTTTTGAATCTAGAAGGAGATATGTTTGCCTATTCCTCCTGCTTCAAAAGATTTTAAAAATCAGTGTGACTGCCAAAGCACCGGGATACACAGACACACAGACACCCAATTTAGCGGGTTCCATTGTACAAACTGTGGAAAGAGCTTTAAACACTAACACAGTCTGAAAAAGACATTGCGCCACTCACAAAGCGGGGAGGGATCGTACTGTGTTCTATGTATTTGTGGACAAGGCTTCAAATCATCTTTCAACTGGGAGAGAGGCAGGGGCATCTGGAGCATGGCGAAACCGTGGAAATGTGGAGAATGTGAGAGGGGATTTATTTGCCCGTCCCAGCTGGAAATCCATCGGCGTCGCCATACCGGGGAGAGGCCATTCACCTGCCCTGATTGTGGGCAGGCATTCACTGAATCATCTACGCTGCGGAGACATCTCCGAGTTCACACCGGGGAGAGGCCGTTCACCTGCTCCGATTGTGGGAAGAGATTCGCTGATTCGTCTACCCTGCTGAAACATGAGCGTGTTCACACTGGGGAGAGGCCGTTCCTCTGCTCAGTGTGTGAAAAGGGATTTAATCAGTCATCCGCCCTGCGGAAACACCAGCGAATTCACACCGGGGAGAGGCCATTCACCTGCTCTCAGTGTGAGAAGGGATTCAGTGATTCATCTAACCTGCAAAAGCACCAGCGAATTCACACTGGGGAAAGGCCGTTCACCTGCTCTGCCTGTGGGAAGGGATTCAGTCGTTCGTCCACCCTGCTGTCACACCAACGACTTCACACCGGGGAGAGACCATTCATCTGCTCTGACTGTGAGAAGGGATTCACTCAGTCATCCACACTCAAGAAACACCAGCAAATTCACAAATGACAGGTTGATTTATGGGGTACAAGAAATTACCATTGCAAAATGAATGAAGTTTCACAAGCCTTAACCATCCAGCCAGAATGGACACTTCAAATGGTCAATTCATAGGATTCATTAGCTGTTCAGAGGTAGGAAAGTAACAAGTTAAAAAGATTTTTTTAAACTTTCAATGAAAAGTACGTCACCATCAAGACGGAAGATGAAACATATCTGTCAGCTGGGCTACTATATAAAGTATTTTTATTAATGATTTTCGGAAGGTACAATTGCTGAGCTGACAGGTTGGTTCCAGCAGGTCACATGCTGGGTTCTGGAAGTTTCTGAGTAGTTTCAAAGTGAACAAAGGCTAACACCCCAGATGTCCTGGAATGTAACACATCTTCCATCACATGAACATTCCAGCTAAGCCACACAGTGGCCCAGCAGACAGTGGGTCTGTCTGCCCCAACCAGTTACCAACAAAGCCATCTGGTTGCAAATCCTAATCTTCAATAATGGTAAGAAGTCTTACAACACCAGGTTACAATCCAACAGGTTTGTTTCAAACATCATGGCTACCCTCAATAATGGTGCCAATGGCCTCACATTAACTGTTCTGAAGCAAACGTTTGAACATGAAACCAGTGTCTCGAAGAATAAAAGGAACCCTGATTACAACTGAATGCCTCGAGCTTCCAGCCCTGGGAAAATTATCCTTTATTCAACATCGCGGAGGAATGGTGGAAGGCTTTCCCAAGCTGGTAGCACGTGTAATATTGTCCTGGGGAATTGAACGCGGGCAGTCTCTGCTGGATCTCCGGGAAACAGCTCCAGGCACGCAGCCTGCGCTGTCCACCATCTTACCTTCAACCCCCGGTGGGGGCAGTAAGAACTCTGACCCTCATCGAACTGCAAAGCAAGGAAGGGGGTGGACATGTGAGCACAGGAAGCGGCTGCATTTTCTCGAGCTCTGGCACTTCTCATCTTTTAATCCTTGTTTTTAATCTGGGTGGACATTACATAATTACTTGCTTTTGGAGTACGTGCCTCGTACTATGTCCCTGGAAGATCCTGGCTGGACTTTAGCGATGAGGATCCGAGTTGAGGACTCAGTGGTTGGGGTGGGCCCAGCTTGCAGTGGTGGTTTTGCTGGTGAGCAGGCCTACAACTCGGCTGTGATGTTGACATTGTGATGGTGGCTGCCATTAGGAAGGATGTTGTGGCCGATAGTCTCTGCTCCGTGGTGCAGCTTGTTGCTGCTCACTTTGATGAACTGCGAAACATCCTTGAGAGAACAGTGGAATCGGAGATGAGAATCCGTTTGCTCGTTGGGGCAAACTACCCAGTGAGGGCTCGTATGAATACGAAATCCTGTTGCACGGGGTGTTGATTATTCTGACTGACTCAGAGTTGGGGCCGGACAGAGTATGCCGGCACACCAGATCCCTTGAGGGGAGTGGGGAATGTGTTCCTGGCTGAATTTGAGAATTGGCTGCCTTCACAATCTCGACATGAAGTCTGGGCGTTTTCAGTTTGATGGTAAAGTAAACTTGCCTTTATTAGGCGAGGCATAGAATTTCAGAGCAGGGAGGTTATGATGGAACTGAATAAAATGTTGGTTCGGCACAGTTAGAGAGCGAAGGCCGTCGTGAAATCGGCCGACTTTCACGACGGCCTAGGAGCCCGCTCCCCGCACCTAATCCACCCCCACCCAGAGGGCTAGGAGCGGAGCTCCGTTCTTCTCGGCGGCGCGGCCTTGACGCCATGCCGTTGACGCCATGACAATGCCGCGTACCTGGTGGTTGGTGTTTCCACGTGTAATGATGGTATCCATGTCGATGATCTGGCATGTCTTGCCGAGATTGCCATGGCAGGGTTTTGTGGTGTCGTGGTCGTTGTTCTGAAGGCTGGGTAATTTGCTGCAAACAATGGTTTGCCCTGCCAGGGCAATCTCTGCAAGACATGCCAGATCATCGGCATGGACACCACCATCCATCAGGTGGAAACACCATGCACCAGGTACGTGGCACATACTCCTGCGACTCGACCAATGTAGTCTACCTCTTACGCTGCAGGAAAGGATGTCCCGAAGCATGGTACATTGGCGAGACCATGCAGACACTGCGAAAACGAATGAACGGGCATCGTGCGACAATCACCAGGCAGGAATGTTCCCTTCCAGTCGGGGAACACTTCAGCAGTCAAGGGCATTCCGCCTCTGATCTCCGGGTAAGCGTTCTCCAAGGCGTTCTTAAGGACATGCGACAATGCAGAATTGCCGAGCAAAAACTTACAGCTAAGTTCCGCATCCACGAGTGCAGCCTCGACTGGGATCTTGGATTCATGTCGCATTACATCCACCCCCCCCCCCCCCCCCCCCCCCCACCACCACCATCTGGCCTGGACTTGCAAAATCCTACCAACTGTCCTGGTTTGAGACAATTCACACCTCTTTAACCTGGGATTACCCCTATCTCTGGATCTGTAATGATTTGATTACCCGCTAATGCTCGCATTCCAAGCATTGTCTGGCATCTCTGAATTTGTCTCTATATATGTTTCTGGAACCTACCTCTCCATTCACCTGAGGAAGGAGCAGTGCTCCGAAAGCTTGTGTTTGAAACAAACCTGTTGAACTTAAACCTGGTGTCAGACTTCTTACTGTGCTCACCCCAGTCCAACGCCGGCATCTCCACATCATTAAAAAAAAAGTGTCCCAGCCTCTGGATCTCTCGATGCTGTATTCCCCACCTCTGGATCTCCCACTGCTGGATTCCCTGCCTCTGGATCTCTCACTTCTGGATACCCTACCTCTGGATCTCCCACTGCTGGATTCCCCGCCTCTGGATCTCCCACTGCTGGATTCCCCGCCTCTGGATCTCTCACTGCTGGATACCCTACCTCTGATCTCTCACTGCTGGATACCCTGCCTCTGGATCTCTCACTGCTGGATACCCTGCCTCTGGATCTCTCACTGCTGGATACCCCGCCTCTGGATCTCTCTGCTGGATTCCCCACCTCTGGACCTCTCTGCTGGATTCCCCACCTCTGGCTCTCTCACTGCTGGATTCCTGCCTCTGGATCTCTCACTGCTGGATTCCTGCCTCTGGATCTCTCACTGCTGGTTTCCCCCACCTCTGGATCTCTCACTGCTGGATTCCCTACCTCTGGATCTCTCATGGCTAGATTCCCCATCTCTGGATCTCTCTATGCTGGATTCCCCACCTCTGGATCTCACTGCTGGATTCTCCACCTCTGGATCTCTCACTGCTGGATACCCTGCCTCTGGATCTCTCACTGCTGGATTCCCGCCTCTGGATCTCTCACTGCTGGATTCCCGCCTCTGGATTCCCCACCTCTGGATCTCTCACTGCTGGATACCCTGCCTCTGGATCTCTCACTGCTGGATTCCCGCCTCTGGATCTCTCACTGCTGGATTCCCGCCTCTGGATCTCTCACTGCTGGATTCCCGCCTCTGGAGATCCAATCAGCCTTTTTGTTCTTCTTTTCCCAGCTGCTCAGACTTTCTTCCGCTCCATCTCCCACTCAGACTCAGACTTACTAAACTCCCCTTGTATACATGTAGTACAAATTCTATGTATTAATTTTTAAAATGAATCATTTCTGCTCACTGTACAATGACTAAGGAATGTGCTGCCATCAGCTAATCCCACACTCCCAGTCTGCTGTCAGCTGATTATGGAATCATAAAGAGGCTGATGTCATTTTATGACATCAGTGGATTCCACAATCCCAATGGAACTCCGTGATGTCAGCTGGACTTTAGACCTAAGCAGTGTGATGGGAAAAGTACAGACCCAGTTTTCAAAACTGTCCCAGTTTTCTTTAATAGAGAAACTCTGCTGCCCCTGTCCCAACTCCCACTGAGTCCCATTCACCGATCACCCCCTGCACTCCCTGATCTACATTGACTGCCACTAAATTAACGACTGTTTTAAACCTCTGCCCCTCGATCTCTTTTGCTTCTTTAGGACATTTCTTAAAACCTACCTCTGACCAAGTGACTGGTCATCTGAACTAATATCTCTGTGTTTCAGTGTCAAATTCTCTTTGGTATTCACATTTGTGAAGCTCTCGGGGAAGTTTAAAGGTGCTATACAAATGCAAGGTTTTGTTGTTGTGGTTAGATCATATTCAGTGGAACCTGCTATTGTTTTTTTTTTTGCAATTGTGCAGTTTTATTGAAATTAAGTCAGATGCAACAAGTTAGGCAGGTTTACACAGTTACAAGACATATAACATCAGTAAAGCATGCTGGAAATTATACATTTCACAAAAAGGAATAACCAAACCAGCATCCCATTGAAGTCACTACTTTGTAGAAAAAAATGCAGGAGCTCCATATATCTACATGGGATGGGGGACCCACGAAGGATGCTTACAAAAAAAGGTAGCAAGCATACAAAATACAAGTTTCCCTCTAGTCAGCTTTTGGCTTGTAATTGTACACAGTATTACAAATTGGAGTTCCCATTAACACACTGGCCATTTAAAAAAAAAATCTTTGGATGTTTGAAAACGGTCAAATTCCAAACAAAAAAAGAGGGGATGTTAGTCTTCACTTTCTTTGATCTCTTTGCTCTTTCGGACTTCTTCCATCCTCTTTTCCTTCTCACGTAGGCGCTCCAATTTGGCTGCTAGTTGAGCTTCACGGTTCTCTTTATTAGCTTCCATTTTGGTGGTCAGTTTTTCCTCTGCCATTTTTTTGAAATTATTGTTTTCTTCAATTGCGGAACCTGTTATTGTTAAGCAGTCAAACGCTTTCTTGGTGTGTCCAGAGAGGGCTACAGGAAGGCTGTTGACTATATTCGGTCATGCAAGACTTCAATGTTTAAAATACACCGAGGAAAACATTGTTATATCTTCTCTTTAAATACATAAACAGGGAAGGGGCTAAAATGAAATGTGTCCCTTTTAACCTGCACAAAAAGAGGCTCAAATTCACAGGCTGCAGGAGGAATCCGTTTGGTCCATCATTCCCCTGTTATTTCTTTGAAAGGACTCCGATTCATCCACCTGCTCTGCTCTTCCCCCACAGCCCTGCAAATTCTTCCCTTTCAAGTACTTACGCTTTGGAAAGATACTATTGAATCTGCTTTCAGGCAGATCAGAACAACTCTGTGAAAAATGAAATCTCTTCTCCCTCTCTGGCTCCTTTGCCAATGGCCTTAGAGGGACTGGTTTTCTGTTAAAGAGCCTGTCAACCCCTCTCACTCACTTTCCCTTAAGGGCATCAATCTAACAATGAAAAGTCCACCAAATTCAAATAGATATTAATTAAATTAACTAATTAAATGTCAGTGGAGAAAGATTGTTCAGAGCGCGGCCAACCTCCGGAATGAGGACAAATGAAAGACAAGACACCTGTAGTGGTAAGAAAAAGACTATTTACTTCAAATATACACAGAAAATAGAAGCCGGAGGAGGCCATTCGGCCCTTCGAGCCTGCTCCACCATTCATTCTGATCATGGCTAATCATCAAATTCAATACCCTGATCCTGCCTCCACTACCCCCGGATCCCTTTAGAACTAAATCTAATTCCTTCGTGAAATTAAACAGCGTTTTGGCCTCAACTACTTTTCGTGGGAGTGAATTCCACATATTCACTACTCTCTGGTGAAGAAATTTCCCCTCACCTCAGTTCTAAAAGGTTTACCCCTTATCCCCAAACTGTAACCCCTAGTTCTGGACTCCCCCACCACCGGGAACATTCTTTCTGAATCTACCCTGTCTAATCCTGTTGGAATACGATTCTATGAGATCCCCTCTCACTCTTCTAAACTCCAATTAATATTATCCTAACCATACTTAGTCTCTCCTCATATGTCAGTCCCACTATCCCAGGAATCAGCCTGGTAAACCTTTGCTGCACTCCCTCCATAGGAAGAACCTCCTTCCTCAGATAAGGACACCAAATCTGCACGCAATACATCAGGTTTTGCCTAACCAATGCCCTGTACAATCACAGTAAAACATCCCTATTCCTATCCTCAAATCCTCTCGCTATGAAGGCCAACATACCATTTGCCTTCTTTACTGCCTGCTGTACCTGAGCACTTACTTTCAGCGTTTGATACATGAGGACACCAAAGTCTCGCTGAGTATCCACCTCTCCCAATTTACACCCATTCAACAAATAATTTGCTTTCCTGTTTTTGCTACCAAAGCTGAAACCTCACATTTATCCACACTATACTGCACCTACCATGTATATACCCACTCACTCAGCCTGTCCAAATCCTGCTGAAGCATCTCTGTATCCTCCTCGCAGTTCACCCTTTGCATCATTTATTTACTGTGTTACTGATACCGGCTCAGACCCCAATTTATATTAGGAATCCGGATGAGACCCCAATGTTTTTTAATTTATAAAACTGTGAGGAAAAGATACTTCACTCCCGGAGTGATTCCACTGACTAACAGCGATCTTTTATATTAAAACAAACTTTATTAGTAACACAATACCAACTAAACTAACATCACAGAGAATAGCTGCAATTAACAGTTAAACTATTCTTAATTACTACCTTAGACCTTTTATTCTCCAATTAATCAAAGGCTATTACTGGTCAAAAGCCACTTGGAAATAAAGTTAGCAAACACAGGGATCCTTGCTGTCCTCTATGTAGAGTTGCTTTCAGTAAAAGTGAGACACCTTTCAGGTTTCCGTCTTTGACTCATTAGTTACATTTCGCTACCCCACTAACTGTCTTATTGCCATTTTAATAAGGCTAAACACAATTCCTCAATTATCTTAAACCCCGGTGAACCTTTCTATAAACTAGATTTCATTCGCCCAATTTAGAGAAACAATTAAATGGTTAGATTCAATGATTATCCCATTTTTACAACATTTTAATTGCATCTTTTGCAAACATACCATCTGCCTGTATGTTAGATTTATTGTCACGTGCAGAGATACAGTGAAAAGTATTATTCTGCATACAATCCAGGCAGATCGTTCCATGCGTGAAATAACATAGGACATAGGATAAATACACAATGTAAATGCATAGACATAGATATTGGGTGACGCAGAGTACAGTGATACTGTAAATATGCATTTTCAAAAATATTACTGCAATATATATAAAATTGTATATGTATAATAATTTCCTACATTCATCAGAACTGTCCAGGATAAAATTAATGTATTTCATCTGCTTCTGTGGATCATTTCAGTGGAAATGTGCCCTCGCTCAGAGATTCAGCCAACAGAAATTAAAATTGGGACACTGGCCAGTGCAACGGAAAGAAACCTCCCCCGACCCTCCCACTTCACCCACTGTCAGAATGAACGTGGGTCAGTCCTGGATGTGATTAACAGCAGCAACAACAGCAGAATCTAACCCCTGTAATGACTTGTGAACTCGCTGGTGTTTCTGCAAGTGGGCTGTACTTCTGAATCCTTTCCCACACACAGAGCAGATAAACGGCTTCTCATCAGTGTGAAGTCGCTGGTGTGTTAACAAGTTGGATGAATTAACAAATTTCTTCCCACACACAGAGCAGGTGAACGGCCTCTCCCCAGTGTGTACTCGCTGGTGTGTCTGCAGGTTGGTTAACTGAGTGAATCCCTTCCCACACACTGAGCAGGTGAACGGCTTCTCCCCAGTGTGAACCCGCTGGTGTCTCTGCAGGTGGATTGAATCAACGAATCTGTTTCCACAAACTGAGCAAGTAAACGGCTTCTCCCCAGTGTGAATTCGCTGGTGTCTGCTCAGGCTGGATGGATCTCCAAATCCCTTCCGACACACGGAGCAGGTGAATGGTCTCTCCCCAGAATGAACTCGCTGGTGTCTCAGCAGGCTGGACAACTGAGTGAATCCCTTCCCACAGTCAGAACAGGTGTATGGCCTCTCCCCAGTGTGAACTCGGGAGTGTGTGTGCAGGTTGGATGAATCTCCAAATCCCTTTCCACACACACAGCAGATAAACGGCATCTCCCGAGTGTGAATTCGCTGGTGCCTCAGCAGGCTGCATAACTGAGCGAATCCCTTCCCACAATCAGAACAGGTGAACGGCCTCTCCCCAGTGTGAATTCGTGAATGTGTGAGCAGTTTGGATGAATCTCCGAATCCCTTCCCACACACGGAGCAGATAAACGGCATCTCAGTGTGAAGTTGCCAGTGTGTAAGCAGAATGAATGAAAGGACAAATCTCTCCCCAGTGTGAACTTGCTGGTGTTTGCGTAGACTGGATGAAGTAGTAAACCCGTTCCCTCACGGAGCAGGTGAACCGGGTGACCTCACTGGTGTGTCAGCAGATTGGATGAAGCAGTAAATCCTTTCCCACACTGAGAGCAGGTGAACGGTCTCTTGTGTGAGTGAGTCGATGAGTTTCCAGCTCAGATGGGGAAGTGAATCCCTTCCCACAATCCTCACAGTTTCCCCCTGGTGCGGGAGTCTCGGTGCTTTTCCAGTCACACTGATGGTAAAATGGCCGACTGTGTCAGATCTTGATGTGAAGTTTGGTTTGAGATTTCTTGCTGCAAATCCTCCCCTTTGAATATCCTGTTAAAGGAGTTTACAAATATCATCACTGTCAGTACAGCTCAGAAATTCAGAACAGACAATTCTAGTTACTGTCTCACACACTCTATCTCTCTCTCTCCATTCTCACTCTGCTGTATCTAAGGTACACACTCCCTATTCTCCAGAAGTTGCTAATTCCCACTGATCGACAGATCGACACTCAATGTTTCCTGTTCTCAACCAAAAGATCTTATATCCTCAGACATGAGTAGACCATTCAGCCCATCAAACCTGCTTTTCTATTTAATAAGATCATGGCTGATCGGATTGTGACCTGAACTTCATTTTCTTCCTATCACCATAATCCTCGACTCCCTTTTTGATCAAAACTCTAACTGGGCCTTGTATATATTTAATGATGCAGCCTCCACTGCTCTCCGGGGAAGAGAATTGCAAAGACTAACCCCCCTCTGAGGGAAGACATTTCTCCTCATCTCCATCAGAAATGGGGACCCTTTATTTTGACAGTCTGCCCACTCGCTCCTGAATCCCCCATGAGGGGAAACATCCTCTCTTCATCTCCCCTATCATGTTAGCTCAGAATCTTATGTTTCAATATGATCACCTCTAAACGCCAATGAGTCCAGGCCCAACCTTTCCTCACAACACAGCACCTTCATCCCAGGTATCAGCCCGGTGATCCTTCTCTGAACTGCTCCCAATGCAAGAATCACCCTCCTTAGTGAAGGAGATTAAAAGTGTGCACCGTACTCCAGGTACTGTGATCTGATAGTCATTACAGAGACACGGCTGCAAGATGCAAAGGCTGCGACCTGAATATTCAAGGGTGCGTGACGTTTCAGAAGGACAGGAAACTGGGAATATGCGGAGGGACACCTCTGTTAATTAGATAGATAGAATTTACAGTGCAGAAGGAGGCCATTCGGCCCATCGAGTCTGCACCAACTCCCGGAAAGAGCACCCTACCCAAGGTTAACACCTCCACCCTATCCCCATAACCCAGTAACCCCACCCAACACTAAGGGCAATTTAGCGTGGCCAATCCACCTAACCTGCACATCTTTGGACTGTGGGAGGAAACCGGAGCACCCGGAGGAAACCCACGCACACACGGGGAGGATGTGCAGACTCCGCACAGACAGTGCCCCAAGCCGGAATCGAACCAGGGACCCTGGAGCTGTGAAGCGATTGTGCTATCCACAATGCTACCGTGCTGTCATTAGTACAATAGAGAGAGTTGACCTTAGTTCTGGATATCAAGATGCACAATCATGTTGGATATTGATAAGAAATGATAAACGTAGGAAGTCACTTGTGGGATTCGTTTCTAGGCCCCCCGAACAGTAACCACACTGTAGGGCGGAGAATACAGGGAGGAACAATGGCTTGTGAGAAAAGTACTGCAATAATCATGTGATTTTAATCTACATACAGGTTGTGCTAATCAGATTGGTAACGGTAAACAGGCAGATGAGCTCATTTGATTTTTAAATTTAGAGTACCCAATTATTTTTTTCCAATTAAGGGAAAATTTAGCATGACCAATCCTGCACATCTTTGGGTTGTTGGTGTGAAACCCATGCAGACACGGGGAAAATGTGCAATCTCCACACGGGCAGGGAGCCGGGGCTGAGATCAAACCCGGGTGCTCAGTGCTGTGCAACAGCAGTGCTAACCACTGCAACACCGTCCCGCACACAGAGGGCGTGTTTTTGGGACAGTTTCTTAAGTCTGCTGACCTCAGAGCAAACTAGTCTCGATCACTCAATCACTGAATTGCTAGGGTGCAGAAGGCCCATTGTGTCTGCACCAGCTCTCCAAATGTGGATGACTTAGTGCCGTTCCCCGTACCTCCCTTGACAACTTCACATCTGAAATGATTGCTCAATACTGGGTTACAAAGTCCTCAGGGTTAAACCGAGCAGCTTCTCCTGCATCTCCATTCCAGCCAAACTGATACAACAAACCAATGGGAATTGGACAAGACCTTGGAAAGAAAAAATGCTGCAAGGAAGTGAAGGACAGGGGAATGGGATGAGGCAGCATGGGTATGATGGGCTGAATGGCCTCCATCTATATTGTAATCATTCAATGATTCTGCGACAAAGGACTGTAATTGGAGGCCAGAGACTAACCTCCACAACCAACCCTCCCCAATGCAAATCAGTTCTTAATTGGTCTATCTCTGCTTCCAGACTCCGTTCCGTGAGAAACGCCTGTAACAGAATAAGAGCAAAATACTGTGGTTACTGAAAATCTGAAATAAAAAGAGCAAATACTGAAAATACTCATCATATCAGCAAGTAACTGTGGCAAGAGAAACAGAGTTAACATCTCCGGGTGACAGAATAAATAAACATATGAACAAGGAGCAGGAGTCGCCATTCAGCCCCTCAAGTCTGCTCCACCATTTAGTAAGATCATGGCTGGTCTGATAGTAATCTCAAATCTTCAATTGCAGGGAATAAATATGGAGCAGAATTTGATGGTTAATATCAGCTGATGAGCAGAAGGAAAATGATCTCTGATGCTGGAAAAACAATTCCTGACCATGGGAAAATAAAGATGGTAAATCAGCAGCACATAGCCAAGCGATGGGCAGCAGTTAAATCTTCATTCAGGCACATTGGAAGAAATAACAGTAAAATACCAAACATGGTTAAAATAAATCCACTATTAGAGGCAGAAGACATCAGACAATGGCAGAGAGGTGATGAGGGAGGGCAGAGTTGAAACAGAGCAATGGGTGAACATGGATTCAGATCCACAGTGAAGGTAGCAAACCTGCCCCAGAGCCCTGGAACCAGAGCACAGATAACAAAACACACTAAAAAGTCTAAATTACAGATGAATGCTGAATAATACTCACCTCTGGAACTATTTCACAGTTTTCAAATTTAAACACTGCTGTTGGAGCTGCAGCTGGAAATAATTCAGCAGCACTGGAATCAGAGAAAAACTGCAGTCTTCAAATCTTCTGGAGTGTGGCGGCTCGGGGCTTTTCACAGTAACTTCATTGCAGTGTTAATGTACACCTACTTGTGACAATAAAAAATGTGCTTATTATTAAGGTGTGCCCTGCAGCACCTTTCCCCCTCGAAAGAGGGTGGCTGTAAACCAGACCTTTCAATCAATGAGTCATACATTTTATCTCCTGGCTACTGGAACCCCGGCATGGTGGCAGAGTGGTTTGCACTGCTGCCTCACAGCACCACGACCAGGGTTCAATTCCGGCCTTGGGTGACTGTGCGGAGTTTGCACATTCTCCCCGTGTCTGTGTGGGTTTCCTCTGGTGCTCTTGTTTTCTTCCACAGGTCAGGTGGGGATAGGGTGAAGAGTGGGCCCAGGAAGAGTCTTTCGAAGGGAAGGTGCAGTCTTGATGGGCCGAATGGCTTCATTCTGCACTCCAGGGGTTCTCTGATCAAAGAGGCCAGGATGGCCGCGCATGCGCTCTGCTCCCCGCTGAACGAAGATGGCGGCAGTGGAACTGGGCCTGATCCGGATAAAAGCCCCGCAGCTGCAAACTCGGGACCTGAAAGGTTTTATTCCGGCCGTGGGCCTTCACCGGGCGTTTATGAAGCCTCCTCTCCCTCCCCACTACCGCCTCCATTCCTCCCTCCGCCCCACCGACTCACCCAAACAACCGCTCCCGCACTCGCAGACCTCCGAGCAAAGTGACACTGCGCAGGCTCCACAAAGATCTCTGCGCCTGCGCACTAGGCTCATGTGCAGTGAATAGAGCACATTCACATCAAGGGGGTTGCTGGGTAATATCCACACCATTGCAACATCACAGTTAATACAATATAACTTGGTTACCATTTGAAATAAATTAATCTAAAAATGTCATAAATTGTGAATTGGTAATCTGCTATGCTCCATTTCTCAAAATTTTCCTGTGTGACCGTGCCGAGTTTTTAAAGCTTTTGTACTATTTCCTCTCTCTCATCCCTCCACCGACGTTGCTGACTCTGACTGGGTTCAATCGCAGTCACAGGTTCTTCTCTCTTTCCTTCTCCATCCCTGATTCTGAATATTCACTGTTTTACAGAATAAAACTGCACCAATAAAAGTCATTCAGCCCATTATACCTGTACTGAATCTTTGCAAGATCCATTCAATTAATCCCACAACCCTGCTAGCAGAGTGAGGAAGGATGTTCTTGCTATAGAGAGAATGCAGTGAAGATTTACCAGACTGATTCCTGGGCTCACGGACTGAGGTATGATGAGAGATTGAGCCAGTTAGGATTATGTCGCTGGAGCTCAGGAGAGGAATCTCATGGAAACATATAAAATTCTAACAGTACTGGAAAGGGTAGATGTGGGAAGGATGTTCCTGATGGTAGAGGGGGGGAGGGGGGAAAGAGTCCAGCATCATAGTCTGAGGATAGGGGGCAGACCATTTAGAATAGAGATGAGGAGAAATTTCTTCATCCAGAAAGGTGAGCCAATGGAATTTGTTACTACAGGAAGTAGTTGAGGATAAAACATTGTATGGTTTCAACAAGCAGTTAGATACATCTCTCAGGGTAAAAGGGATCAAAGACTGGAGGGAATGCGGGGAACAGGTTACTGAGTTGAATGATCAGCCATGATCATAATGAATGGTGGAATAGGCTGGTAGGGGCGAATTGCTTCCTCCTGCTTCTATTCTCTATGTTTCTATGTAAGGCCGGAGTTTATCTTCAGGGAATCGAACATTTTGGTGCCTTTTCCAATTGTACCAGTAAATTGTGATTCACACTGAAAGGTTTACTTTCACTCAGTAATTAGAACATTTCACTTTCTCAGCACTGGCACTTTAGATCAAATCTCAATTGTTCACTTCTCTTGTAGCTGGTGTGTGGGAAAGATCATGTTCACTGTAGATCTGACAGCACAGAAACCGCACTGTGCCTCTGGATACACCCAGTCTTTAAGGAGATGAATCTTTTAAAGATCACCCAAGTGAAGGTCTTCCCCTGACTCTAAGGAGTGAGATGTCTCTGTAGTTGATGCTGTCTCCTCTGTCACTGCTGTTTTTATTGCATCACACATGTTCCATGGACCAGTCTCACAGCCCAAAAGGGGAGGGCAGGAAGGTGTGACAGTCGATGGGACTTTCTGTGTGAGCAGTTCAGCTGGAATTCCATCCTTGCCGGGCACCTTTCTGCTTGCTCAGCAATCAATGGCCTTTTCCAGCTCAAATGATGAGGGTTCCTTGTCCAACTCAACTCACCTCAACCATGACAGGAAGCTGCAGGAGAGTCAAACAGAGACTGGGAAATGTCTGTCTCACAGGAGTTCAGCTCACAGTCGGGTTCAACCCAGCGGGATATCTGTTTACATCTGTTGGTAAGAACGTCACCAGCTCCAATTTCAGCCGGGGAACTTTGGTGATGGTCGGATGAAGTGCCCTCTTGATCTCATCATACAGAGATTTCCATTGTCACAGGCAGTCTGGAATCATTGACACAGGCTGATCCAATGTTTATCTGCAGAGTGTCATCCTGATTTTTACACAACTGTCTTGGCTTTCACATGATGTAGTGTTCTCATAGTTGGGTTTATGGTGTACATCAGGTCGGCTTTGCTTTTTGCGTCAATGACAGATGTCACCTCTGCTGAGTGGCTCTCAAACCAGTCTTTGTTGTGGGTTCCACCTTTACCAAATGTTGCTGCTGCTGTGTCAGAAATGATTCAACTCAGCAACTTCCAAACTTCACCAATAACAATGTTGATGTTCAGTGTTTATGTACGTTTTCACAGTGCCTGTATAATATTTCACCGTTTTGTTTTGCTTTCTTCACAATTTAATTTCCTAATGGGCATAATACTGAAGAAGTCAGTAAGAATTGTCAGGAAGGATTAATTTGCACTTTCTAATTGGAGATCTTGATCAGTAGAAGCTTTCAGACACTGATTTGCATCAAGGATCAATTTAGGATTGAAGTACAAGTTCAGTATTTTACTGTAAAGATGTTCCTGGTGAGAGTTCTTGATTTCAGTCGTAAGATCACAGCTGGTGCTTTTAAAAAGAGGCATTGCAGCCCCGAAAACTAGTGACATCTTCAGAATATTAAACTGCTGCCAGTTATAAGGATTGTTAACATCAGCAGAATCAAATCGGATATTGTCAGACGATCAATCCTGGATGTGATTAGCAGCAGCCAAACAGCAGATTCCAGTCTCTGCACTCACTTGTGAACTCGCTGGTGTCTCAGCAGACGCTGTGACCGAGTGAATCCCACTCCACACAAGGAGCAGGTGAACCGTCTCCCCCCGGTGTGATCCCACTGATGTGTCAGCAGTTGGGATGACCAAAGGAATCGCTTCCCACACACGGAGCGTGAACGGCTTCTCCCCAGTGTGAGTGCGTTGGTGCTCACTGAGGTCAGCTGACTGACTGAAACCCTCTCCACAGGTGGTGCACCCGAATGGATCCTCCAAGTGCATTTGGTGATGTGACTGGAGGGTGAATATCTGAGTGAATCCTTCCCCACACACAAAGCAAATGAATGGTTTCTGACCCGTGTGAATTCGCTGATGTTCAGTGAGGATGGATAAGGACTTGAATTTCTCTTCACAGGTTGTGCAGCTGAATGGCTTCTTCTCAGTGTGAACTCGCTGGTGTAAGCGAAGGCCAGATAACTGAGTGAATCTCCTCTCACACACAGAACAGATGAACGGCCTTTCCCCAGTGTGAACGCGTCGATGGATTTCCAGCCGGGATGAAGAATTGAATCCGTTACCACAGTCCTCAGATTTCCACAGTTTCTCCATGATTCTAGTTTCCCTGCGTCTTTCCAGTTTGGACAATCAGTTGAAGCTTTGTCCACACACACAGAACACGAGTACGCTTTTTTCCCCACTGCGAATCGTGTGATGATTATAACAGGCTGTTTAACTGGTTAAAGCTCTTTGTACATTGAGTATACTGGAACCTCACATTCCAGTGTGTGTCCTGATGCTTTTCCAGTCACACAGATGTTTTAAATGGTGTCACACAGACAGAACACAAACATTTCTTCTTCCAAATTCAATGATTGATGATATTCAGGCTGTGGTGAGTCAGTGACTGTCTGACCATGCAGTTGGAGTTCCTGTTTGTAAATCCAAGTCTAATGCCCTGGAAAAGGAGTTTACAAAACTTTAGAGAAGAGAAATTCTGAACGTACAGTTCTATTTTCCATGAAGAATATTTTCCACATTTGTACCTGTAAAGCAGTGAATCCTAATCCCATGCACTCTCTTGCCTCCCGGGGCTGGATGCAAATCCCACAGTGACTAACAGTCCCATATTTTACTGGAATAACTGCATGCTGCCTGGATATTGTCTGTCATACAAATTGGACCTTTCTCAATGCACAGAACCATGGTCCTGACTGTTTCTGTGTTCCAGAAACACAGAGACTTACCCCAGGCGGCCTGGTCCCAGCTCTGGCAGAGACTTACCCCAGGCGGCCTGGTCCCAGCTCTGGCAGAACGCCGGCCTTTCAGTGCGGGCTGTGACTTAATTTTCACCATGAGAGTTGGTCAGCCTGGCAAACCCTGCACACCACCTTCACAATGCCTTTCCTTCCAGTTTACCCCCTCCCTCCCCTCTGGCTGGGTTCAGTTCTCAAACCACTTTGTGAAAAGTGAGAATCAAATCAATTAATCAATAATTGTCCCTCCTGGTCACTGGGACCCTGAAGCCCCGCCCACACTATGTTCCTTCACCAAGATGGCTGCACCTGAAGCCACCAATCCCCCAGAGCTGGAGACCTGGGATCTGCAGGTTCTGATTGGGAGTTTGGGACCTCCAGCTGATGTTTGTGAATCAACCCCCCCCACCTCCCCCAAGCTCTTATTTATTATCCCCCCTCCCCCATCCTGGGATGTGAACCACCCTCCAGTGTGTGAAGCAGGATGGTGCCCGTTAACCTGGGCCTGTTCCCGGGAGGGAGGGAGAAGCTCTGCAGCTGCAAACCAGGGAGCTGACAATGATGGTGAAGGGTTTGCGGACCCACAAAGTGTTTCCAAATCCTCACACCCACCGCCTGACGCTGACTCCGCTTCTCCGGGACAAACAAGGGCTGAAATCCATGTCCAGTAGCCACACTGCGCTTGCTCCGGATCACAATGCCGGGGAGTGATTGACCGCAGCTCCGGGCCAAAAGGAAGAGGGGATGGGACTGGAGGAACGAGTGGGAGCGTCTGGTCCTCCAACCAATCAGAGTGAATGAGGGGCGGGGCTGATCCTGGATCTCCATCATTGGCTGAGACTCTGCATCATTTTGAGTTCTTCCCATTGGCCACGTGTGCGCGGTTTCCACAACCTCATTTTCTGCCTGAGAGGTGTTGACCAATGAGAATGTTTGGAGAACCGGATCGACTCTTGGCAGCATTTTGTATTTGGCATCTGTGTTCAATTCAGAGTCTAGTTTGCACACTGAGTTTGCGTGGGTTCCCTCCGTTGTGTTCCAGTTTTCTCCCACCATCCAAAGATGTACAGGTTTGGTGGATTGGCTGTGCTAAATTGCCCCTTAGTGTCCAAAAAAAAGGTTAGGTGGGGTTACTGGGATAGGGTGGAGGCACGGACTTAAGTAGGGTGCTCTTTCCAAGGGCCATGCAGGCTTGATAGGCCTGTAAATTCTATGATTCTGTCGGACTTTTGCTCTCACAGTCTGATCTGATGGGTCTCTCTGGGGGTATTTCCCTGGTACAGTCTATGTGTTTGGGTGTTTTAGGGAGCAGACAAAACTTCCTTGGTTCTATCTGTTGTACTTTGTTGTTTTCGGATAATGTGTCTGGAGTCTTTATGTTCTTCCAGTCCGTCTCCAATGCTCCTTCCTGTCTTGGGTATATGGATCCAGTAGCTTGGTGTTGTGATTCATGTTGTTTAGTTGTCTGTCAGGTATTGTTGTCCCTCGATAATGGACAAGATGAGCTCTGAGAGGGCCATAAGGTGAGATAGGAGAGAAACTGGAGAAAGATGTGGGTTCAGGGCTCGGGAAAGGATGAATTTAGAGACAGTTTGGTCCGGTGGGCTCGTGGAAGGGAGGGAAGCAGCAGAGGCAGCTGATCGGATTGACTCAATCTCAGTCACAAAGAAGCTCCACAAGCTCCTCACACTTCTTGTTGGAGGTGAGGATGGAAGAGACAGGGGAGAGCGAGAGTACTTCAAAAGGAACTAACTTGTGTCAGAGATATTAAAAAGTTTCAACACACTGCGCATTTAACACAAATCTAATTTATTTGACTTTTAGCCAGAATATTAGCCCCTGTAAATGGGCTGGAGTTTGTTATCAGCAGAAAGAGACCCAAATGAACATGGTTCAGTCCGAATGTGAGGAACAGCAAAATCCAATCACTGCAGTTACTTGTGGCCTGTTGGTGTGTCAGCAGGTGGGATGAAGTGGCGAAACCCTTTCCACACTGGGAGCAGGTGAATGGCCTCTCCCCAATGTGAATCCGCTGATGTACAGTGAGGTTAGATGATTGTCTGAACCAATTCCCGCAGTGAGAGCACCAAACGGTCTCTCGTCAGTGTGAACACGTTTATGGTACATCAGTTCCTTACAACTTTTATAGCACTTCCCGCAGTCTGGACATTGAAACGGTCTCTCATCAGTGTGAACCCGCTGGTGACTCAACAGGTCGGATGACTGGGTGAATCGTTTCCCACATTTGGAGCAGGCGAATGGCCTCTCCCCAGTGTGAATTCGCTGGTGCCTCTGCAGGTCAGATGATCGAGTGAATCTCTTCCCACACTTGGCGCAGGCGAATGGCCTCTCCCCAGTGTGACTTCGCCAATGTACAGTGAGGTCAGATGATTGTCTGAACCTATTCCCGCAGTGAGAGCACCGAAACGGTCTCTCGTCAGTGTGAACACGTTGATGACGAATCAGTTCCCCAGAACGTTTATAGCACTTCATGCAGTCTGGACATTGAAACGGTCTCTCATCAGTGTGAATTCGCTGGTGACTCAGCAGGTGGGTTGAAAAGAAAATCCCTTCCCACACTCTGAGCAGGTGAATGGTCTCTCCCCAGTGTGAACTCGCTGGTGTGTGGACAGAGTGGATGACCGAGTGAATCCCTTCCCCCCACTCTGAGCAGGTGAATGGTCTCTCCCCCAGTGTGAACTCGCTGGTGTGTGGACAGAGTGGATAACTGAGTGAATCTCTTCCCACACTTGGAGCAGGTGAATGGTCTCTCCCCAGTGTGACTGCGTCGATGTGTTTCCAACTTGGATGGGGAATTGAATCCTTTCGCACAGTCCGACACATTTCCAAGGTTTCTCCTCAGTGTGACTGCATTTGTGGCTTGTGAGGCCTGATGATCGAGTGAATCCTCGTCCACACTCACAACACGTGTACGGTTTCTCCCACTGAGAACGATGCTTTTTCCTTCCATGTTCAAACATCCACTGATATTCAGGATATGATAAATTGAGGACTCTGTCAGATCCTGATGTGATGCTTTGTTTGAGTTTCCAGACTTTGAAGCCTCCTCTTCGAACACCCTGTGAAACTGATTTAAACAGAAAATAGGGATTGAGAGAGAACCCCACAAAAACACAAAGGCAGATTGTGAAATTGAGCTGAATGAATCTGGCCAATTGTGGGGCCAACACTAAGAAAAGTGAAAGAGAAAATGCTGGATAAATGCAAGTTACTGCGGATGCTGGAATCTGAAACTAATCTGAATCAAAGAAATGTGACCATTTAAAACTGCTGGATTGTCATAAAAACACAACTGGCCTCTTTGGGAGGAGAGAGAAGAGGTGAAGAGGGATTTTGTATGTCTACAAGACATATTAAGAGAGTAGTTGGCAAAGCAAATTCGATCTTGAGCTTCATAAACAGGAATAATGATACAGAAAAACTATGCTTCTGGTGGCACAGTGATTAGCACTGCTGCCTCACAGTGCCAGGGACTCGGGTCAATCCGGCCTTGGTGACTGTCTGTGTGGAGTTTGCACTTTCTCCCCGTGTCTGCGTTGGGTTTCCACCCGGTGCCTCAGGTTTACTCCAACAGTCCAAAGAAGGGAAAGTTAGGTGGATTGGCCTTGATAAATTTCCCCTTAGTGTCCAGGGATGTGCAGGTTAGGTGGGGCTATGGGGTCACAGGGACAGGGTAGGGGTGTGGGCCTAGGCAGGGTGCCCTTTCAGAGAATCAGTGCAGACTCGATGGGCTGAATGGCCTCCTTCTGCACTGTAGGAATTCTATGGTTCTACTTCTATTCTATGAATCTTTATAAAGCTCTGGTCACCACTCTTCAGGAAGGATGTGAAGGTTCTTGGAGAAGGTACAGAGGAGATTTACCAGAATGGATCCAGCAAAGGAGGTTGAGGGGAGATTTGATTCAGGGACACAAGATTATGCCAGATTTCCACAGATGGAGAAAGACACTCTGTTTCCATTCACTGATCATACAAGCAGTTGGATACAGTTGGGTTTTGGGTAAAACCTGGATTGAACGATATAAGATCCTGTGGGGTCTTGACAGGGTGGATGTGGAGAGGATGTTTCCTCTTGAGGGAGAATCGAGAACGAGGGTGTCGCTGTTGCAAAAGAAGGAGTCACCCATTCAGATGGAGCTGAGGATTTTTTATTCTCGAGGGTTGTAAAACTTTGGAACTCACGTCCTTAAAAGGCAGTGGGAGCAGACTCCTTGAATATTTTTGAGGCAGAGCTGGATAGATTCTTGATGAGCAAGGGGTGAAAGGGTCATCAGGGGGAGGCAGAATGTGGAGTTGAGGTTAGAATGAGATCAGCCGCATTCTTATTGAATGCTGAGCAGGCTCGAGGGGCGAGTGGCCTGTTCCTAGTTTGTATGTAAAAGGTACAGGAGATATGAGGTGATATGAGATATGTTTTTACACTGCAAGCGGCAATGGCCTGAAACTTGCTGCGTATCAGAGAGTTTGAAAATAGACACAATGAATCATTTGATTTCAAAAGGAAATGGATTTGAGGGAAATAAACCTGCGAGGATACAGGGATGGAGCAGGAGAATGGGACTGACTGGATTGCTGCAGTGAGCTAGCATGGATTCAATGGGCCGAATGCCATTCTCTGTGCCATCATGTCTCTGACTCGTTTGTGTAATCTAGTTCTGTTACTTAACCCCGGGGGGGTTCAGATATTACTCAGGTAAATCTGTGCTACACTCCCTCCGAGGCCATTCTATCCTTCCTCAGGTTTGTTGCCCGGAACTGAACACAGTTCTCCAGGTTTGGTCTAACCAGGGGTTGTGAATCTCGGGGCTTTTCCAGTCACACTGAGACCTGAAATCTTCCCTCATAGACAGAACAGACAAACCTTTTACCTTCCACACCCAGATGCTGCTGAAATTCAGGTTCTGATGAATCGAGTGACTCTGTCAGATGTGACGTTTGGTTTTGCGGTTTCCCGTCTGTTAAACCTCTACTTCCAGTATCCTGTAAATTTACAGAAACCTCACTGTCAGTTTAGGATAGAAATTCACAACATTCTCTCCTCGCCAACTTTGATTAAATGTATTCCTGGAGGTTTGATCACATGACCTGCCCCATCCTCCAGCCAATTAATCGGTCAAACACTCCATACCTTGTGACACACTGCCTTCCCGGCCAATTGGGAAGCAAAAGGACTCATTACCTTACAGGACAGTTACTGTCCTAACAATTTTCCAGACACCCAGGTTTGAATCTCACCAACGCAGAGAGTGGAGTTGGTGTGAACTCGGACAGGAGGAGCTTCGGAACAGTAAATATAAATAACGTACCTCGGGAATTCACGGCCTAGTCGGCAGGGAGCGGATTTGGCGCAAATCCAGGGAGGAGGAGCTTTGGAACAGTGAATATAAATAACTTAACTAAGTAGGGAGTAACTCGGAGATCAGTAATTAGGAGATTGCTGCTTGTATCTATATCAACGATTTGGATGAGAATGTACAAGGCATGATCAGTAAGTTTGCAGATGACACTAAAATAGGTGATATTGTAGACAGGAAGGTTATCAAAAATTGCAGCAGGATCTTGATCAGCTGGGGAAGTGGGCCGAGAAATGGCAAATGGTGTTCAATTTTATAAATGACCTGGAAGAGGGTGTAGAAGGATGGGTTAGTAAATTTGCAGATGAGACAAAGGTCGGTGGAGTTGTGGATAGTGCTGAAGGATGTTATAGGATACAGAGGGACATATATAAGCTGCAGACTTGGGCTGAGAGGTGGCAGATGGAGTTTAATGCGGAAAAGTGTCAGGTGGTTCACTTTGGAAGGAGTAACAGGAATGCAGAGTACTGGGCTAATGGCAAGATTCTTGGGAGTGTAGATGAACAGAGAGATCTCGGCATCCAGGTACATAAATCCCTGAAAGTTGCCACCCAGGTTAATAGGGTTGTTAAGAAGGCATATGGTGTGCGAGCTTTTATCAGTAGGGAGATTGAGTTTTGGAGCCACAAGGTCATGCTGCAGCTGTACATAACTCTGGTGCGGCCGCTCCTGGAGTACTGCGTGCAGTTCTGGTCACCACATTATAGGAAAGATGTGGAAGCTTTGGAAAGGGTTCAGAGGAGATTTACTAGGATGTTGCCTGGTATGGAGGGAAGGTCTTACGAGGAAAGGCTCAGGGACTTGAGGTTGTTTTCGTTAGAGAGGAGAAGGCTGAGAGGTGACTTAATAGAGACATATAACATAGTCAGAGGGTTTGATAGGGTGGACAGTGAGAGTCTCTTTCCTCGGATGGTGATGACCAACACGAGGGGACATAGCTTTAAATTGGGGGTAGTAGATATAGGACAGATGTTAGAGGCAGTTTCTTTACTCAGAGAGTAGTAGGGGTGTGGAACGCCCTGCCTGCAACAGTAGTAGACTCGCCAACTTTAAGGGCATTTATGTGGCCGCTGGATAGACATATGGATGAAAATGGAATAGTGTAGGTCAGATAGGCTTCAGATGGTTTCACAGGTCGGCGCAACATCGAGGGCCGAAGGGCCTGTACTACGCTGTAATGTTCTATGTTCTAATACAGATCAGTGTGAGGTGTTACATTTCGGAAAATCAAATGCAAGGTTGGACTTTCACATTGAATGGTAGAGCCTTCGGGTGTATCATGGAACAGGGGGACCTTGGAGTTCATGTGCACGGTTCTTTAAAGGTGGAGTCACAGGTAGATAGGGCAACACGGTGGCATAGTGGTTAGCACAGTTGCTTCACAGCTACATGGTCCCAGGTTCGATTCCCAGTTGGGTCACTGTCTGTGTGGAGTCTGCACGTTCTCCCCCGTGTCTGCGTGTGTTCTCTGGTTTTCCTCCCACAGTCTAAAGATATGCGGGGTTAGGTGGACTGGCCATGCTAAATTGCCCTGAGGTGTCCCAAAAAAAGGTTAAGTGGGGGTTACTGGGATAGGGTAGATAAGTGGGTGGTGTGCTCTTTGTCAGGGCTATCCAGCTCTGGCAGGCTCGATGGGCCGAATAGCTTCCTTCTGCACTGTAAATTCTCTGAAGAAGGCTTTAGCATGCTGGCCTTCATCAGTCAGGGCACTGAGTATACAAGTTGGGAAGTTATGTTGCAGTTGTACAGGACGTTGGTGAGGTTGCACGTGGAGTGTGGCGTTCAGTTTTGGTCGCCTTGCTATAGGAAAGATGTTATTAAACTGGAGAGAGCACAGGAAGGGATTTACAGGATGTTGCCAAGCAAGGGACTGAATTGTAGGGAGAGATTGGACAGGCCAGGACCTTTTTCTTTGGAGCGTAGGGGACTGAGGGGAGATCTTATAGAGGTGTATAAGATCATGAGAGGCATGGACAGGGTGAATGCACTCAGTCTTTTCCCCAGCGTTGGGAAATCGCGAACCAGAGGGCACAGGTTTATGTTAAGAGGGGAAAGAATTAATGGGAACCTAAGGATCAATGGTTTTACACAGAGGATAGTACGGAATGAGCAGCCGGAGGAAGGAGTTGAGGCAGGGACATTGCCAACATTGAAAAGGCATTTGGACAGATGCATGAATAGGAAAGGTTCAGAGGGATTTGGGAGAAATACAGGCCAATGGGATTGACTTTTGGTTGGCATGGACCAGTTTGGGCCAAATGGCCTGTCTCCGTGCTGTAGATTCTATGAACCCCAAGTCTCTTTGGACACCCACTGTACTTAACCTCTTTCCATTCAGAAAGTGCTCAGTTCGATCCTTTTTTGGTTCAAAACAGATAACCTCACACCTGTTTATAATGCCACAATATTGCCCATTCACCTTGTCTGTCAATATCTTCTTGCAATTTAACGCAATCATCTATGCTGTCTATGATGCCACCGAACATTGTATCATCAGCAACTCAGAGGGGCTGGTTTAGCACACTGGGCTAAATCGCTGGCTTTTAATGCAGACCAAGGCAGGCCAGCAGCACGATTCAATTCCCGTACCAGCCTCCCCAAATAGGCGCCGGAATGTGGTGACTAGGGGCTTTTCACAGTAACTTCATTTGAAGCCTACTTGTGACAATAAGCGATTTTCATTTCATTTTCCTTTCATTTTTTTCACAGTGCAGAAGAGGCCCTTCGGTCCATCGAGTTAGCACCGACACATAATAAACGTGGCCCAACTACCTAATCCCATTTGCCAGCACTTGGCTCATAGCCTTCAATATTATGACGTGCCAGTCTTCATCCAGGTACTTTTTAAAAGGATGTGAGGCAACCCGTCTCTATCACCCTCTGAAGGCAGTGCATTCCTGACCGTCACCACCCTCTAGATAAAAACATTTTTCTTCAGTACATGTGTCAATAAATCTAATCCCCACTCTCTGCTGGTTAGCCAATCCTCTATCCAAGCTAATATATTATCTTTCAACCACTTTGGATTTTACGTTATTACCTTTTGTGTGACACCTTATCAAATGTATTCTGGGAGTCCAAATACATCTACAGGACCCCATTATCCACTTGGCTTCTTACATCTTCCAAGAACTGCACAAAATGAGTCAAACACAATCTACCCTTCGCAAAACCACGCTGACTCTGATGGATTGCGGTTTGACTTTCCAAATGTCCAGATACTGCTTCCTCAATAATGGATTCCAACAGTTTCCCAACAACAGGCGTTTAACTAGTTTCCTACTTTCTGCCTTTTTGACCTAATCCAGTGACATTGGAGATTTTCTCAGTGGAGCCTCAGTCACAATCAGTGAGACTAACTTTAAATTCCAGATTTTATTAATTGAATGGATTGGAGCCGATGTCCCCAGAACAGTTTCCTGTCTCTCTGGGTGACTAATGCAGTGACATTGTCACTGGGTCAGTGTCTCGCCCCCTGGTCTCTATGAGGTTGTTTGTGGAGAGAAACCGGAAGTGACGGCCAGTGAGAGTGGAAAATGTTCATTGTTCGGCTCTGGGGCCGCACTGGGGATTTGTAAACCCCGCCCCCCGACACTGACCTCTCACCTGACGCCTCACAATGCGCCAGCAATGATTGACAGTATCGCCCGACGAATAGGAATAGAGTGGGCGGACCGGGAGTGACTGATCCTCCAGCCAATCGGAGTGAATCAGGGGCGGGACTGGGCCGAGTGAAGCATGCGCAGTGTGATTAATGGCGGCGCGGAAAAGGTTCTTTCTCGGATCCACAATCCATGAAAGTGGGAATGGCGGGACGGAGGGAGATCTGGATCATGCGGGTTGTTAGGCACGCTTCGTAAACATGTTATATAAACCGAACATCTGACAAAATAACCTACCGCTACCTGAGGATCTGAGCGGAGATTGCAGACGAGACTATGCGGCCACCATCTTTAGTTGGAGTCGTACGCATGCGCCCTCGGTATCATAATTTGGATCACTAGCGGCAGTGCGCACGCGCACCCACCATCTTTATTGGGGCACGAGCAGCAGAGCGCATGCTCAGTCGCCATCATTGTTGGGGGCAACATTTTTAAAATGTGTTTTCATGACAGAATGTCCAGCAAACTTTTCACTTTGAGTTACAGATTCTTATTTATGGGGCAGAATATATGTCGAGGGCAATGACAATAATTCGAATTTATATTGTGACTTGAACAGAATACAACTTTTAAGACTTTCAGAGAAACGTTACAAAATAACAATTGACATTGAGCCACATGAGATATTAGATTTTAAGGAGAATCTTCATGGAGGAAATTGAGTCAGAGAGTTTTAAGGAGGAAATTCCAGAAATTGAGGCCTTGTGGCAACTCAGTAATGGTGAGGAGATTAAAATCAGGAATTCTCAAGTGGCTGGAATTAAATAGACATAGACATAGAACAGTACAGCACAGAACAGGCCCTTCGGCCCTCGATGTTGTGCCGAGCAATGATCACCCTACTCAAACCCATGTATCCACCCTATACCCGTAACCCAAAACCGCCCCGCCCCCCCCCCCCCCCCCCCCCCCCCCTCGTAACCTTACTTTTTAGGACACTACGGGCAATTTTAGCATGGCCAATCCACCTAACCCGCACATCTTTGGACTGTGGGAGGAAACCGGAGCACCCGGAGGAAACCCACGCACACACGGGAGGACGTGCAGACTCCGCACAGACAGTGACCCACCCGGGAACCGAACCTGGGACCCTGGAGCTGTGAAGCATTTATGCTAACCAATGCTAATAAGTGCAGAGATCTCAAAGGGGTGTGTGTGGAGGAGATTACAGTGATCAGGATGATCACTACCATGGAAGAAAAGAAGAATGAGAAATTTAAACTTTTTGTGCCTTTTAAAAGGAAGCATTTCAGTGGATCAGTGGGCATAGGGGCTGATGTGAGTAAGCACATGGGTAGCAGAGTTTGGGATGGGATGGAGGGGGGTTTAATGTTGGAGTCCGGCTGCGAGTGCATTGTAATAATTTGGTTGAGAGGTTACAGAAGAATGGATGATGATTATTGCAGCAGATGAACAGAGACTAAGGTGGATTAGAGCTATGTTCCTGAGGTGGAAATCGGCAATCTTGGTGATGATGTGGATCTGTAGTCAAGAGCTCATCTAGGGGTGAAATATTTCACAGGGTTATGAACAGTCTGCTTTAGCCTCAGACATTTGACAGGAATGGAATTGGTAACGAGGGAGTGGAGTTTGTAGAGGGGATGAAAGGGAATGGGTTCAGTCTTCTCAATATTTAAATGGAGGAAAGTTCTGCTCATCCAGCACTGGATGTCGGACAAGATCGGATAGTGTGTGTCTTGGAAGGGAACTTGCAGGTGGTGATGTTCACATACATCTGCTGTCCTGGTCCATCCAGGTGGTGGAGGTTAAGGGTTTCGGAGATTCTGTCAAATTGTGATTCAGTTGTTGGTCCATTGCTTCCTGTTACCCCCACTCCGTTCTCACTCTCTCTCCCTTTTCATCAAACTTTTAGATTCTCTCTCTCTCTCACTCACTCTCTTTCTCTTTCACTCTGTTTCTCACATAGAATTCTCTAGCCCAGAGGGTTGTGGATGTTAATAATAATCATTATTGTCACAAGTAGGCTTACATTAAACACTGCAATGAAGTTACTGTGACCA